>NC_056749.1:59211762-59404262 GCF_019279795.1 Protopterus annectens | reverse complement strand
ACTCTATTTTCTTTCTTTTTTTGTCTGCAGAGAAAAGTGAAGAATTTCCCGATATTGTCGATTTGGCGGAATATGCCAAGAAACAAAGATGGTGGAGTAGAGTATTTGGACAGAATTCTGGGCCAATTGCTGAGAAGTATTCAGTGGCTACACAACTTGCAATCGGAGGGGTCACAGGCTGGTGAGAAGCTATAGTACAGTAAAACAAAGCTGAAGATCTAGGTCACAAAAGAGCACCTGACGTATGCTGACTTTGGGACCCCTGTTTTGAAATTTGTGATATATGAACTTGATGCCTGCAGCTGCATTGCAGATGGCATTAAAAGCAGTTTAGCATTCTAGTAAAACAAATGCACTAGTAAAACAAATGCATTTATTCCTTTCTGTGGGGTATGGATAGGGTCATAGTAACATCATAAGGTTCCCATAGTGCTTGGGCTTCAGAAGGAACACTAAAGGAGGATTCCTTGTGTTGTAATGTTCTTTTTAGTCCATTCCTCAATCTTTGGGTTTTGTATCTGACCTCAGATCAGACTTTGGATCTCTAGCTCACGCTCCTCCCCTTACCCATAATCCTCACCCAAGCCCCAGATTACCTCTCATTTGCTGCTGTAGTGATCAGATGTAGTTTATGTAGCTCAATTTTTTTGGAAATAAGTATTTAATCAGTTCTGACTTGATTTTACTCTGTCATTTTATATACTGCAGGGTTGCCTTTTCTTTGCTTTCCACACCTCATGTTTTTGCCCTTGTTTGGTGTTAGTTTTTTGCAATAGCCCCTCTGTACCATTGTTGGTAGTTCCTTTTCTGGTTCTAGGGAGTGTCTTGTTTACCATTGCTGGTAATTTTGCCTAACTAGTATTTCTGTGCTATATAAATTCTTTGATGTTCTTTATGTTTCACTGTTCCAGTCATCACATTTGGGTAATCTGCTGGCAGGTTGCCCTCAGTCGGCCTGAATTCCAAAGTCTTGGGTCCTGCGTCAGTTGCTGTCTCCTCTTCCATGACGTCAGGTCGACATGCAGCCAACACCATTTTCTTTAGTTTTTCTTGCCGCGCGGTGCCTGAAGCAGAAGCATTTCGCAAGTACCGGTCGGCTGACTACTGAAATATTCGTGTTTGAGTTTCAGAACCAAAGTCTTCAATAAAGCTAAGTACCCAGTTGGGGAAACTTTTTTCTTGCTTTTTACCAATGTCAGAAAAAGTTAATAATTGTATTACTTGTGGGAAGCAAATACCTCATAAGGATTTCCATTTATACTGTATTCCTTGCCTAGGCCTTGATCACAACGTGCCTGGCTGTCGGTTTTGTGCTAGATTTAACCAATGCATTATTAAGCGTCTGTATATTTTTGCATCTAAGTATTTTGGAAACAGATTTAACTACCCAGAGATGTCATCGGACAGCAATTCGACTACCGGAGTACATAAAAAAACGCAAAGAAAAGGACAGAGAAAGGCAGTCGAGATCCAAAACTGATGACAAAGCTTCTCCTACGCCAGTTGCCGGTTCACCGGTACTCAGTGAGGTGCTTTCGCAGCCCCTGATACCCGCTACCTTGGAGTCACAGGCCTCTACCGACACCCATGTGGAGTACGGCATGCTGCAAGATACTCAAGGTATTGGACCGACGGATGTATCTCCCTCTGATGGGTCCGGAGCCGCTGAGCAGGCACCGGCTTCTGAGGGTGTATTCAAACCTCAACATTTTTATATCAAACCGACGAAAGCTGCAAAACCAAAGGCAGAGACACCTTCTAAAACTAAAAAATCCAATGCCTGAGCCACATGCACAGGCCTCTATGCCTAAAATGGCTGAAGACCTTATTACCTTGATCAGATCAGGGGTACCCATCCCCCTCCAGATAAGAGGCCTAGGCAAGACACTGACTATGAATCTTCAGATCAGGTTTCTGTGTCTTCTGATTCCTCTTCTGATCAGGAATTATCTTTACCTTCCTATTAGGATTCCGATGCTGAGGAATCTATTCCTTCTGCATCTCCTCCAGAGGATTATTCATTTAGAAAAACCCTGCATACTGTGAGGGAGCATTTTCACTGGGAGAGTCAAGATTTCCCAGAATCAAAAAAGAGGCTCAGGGATTTCCTCCTTCTCTCTCAGCACAAGGCTTTAGCCATTCCCCCTGTGTTAGACATTGTGGATGATATTTTTTCGGAGTCAAGCCTGACCCCTGACTCTCTACCTCCGTCTCCCAGTAAGCCTGACCGGTATTACAGGGTCCCTGACTCTCATAAATTTTTATTTAGAAACCCTGCTGCTGATCCTAAAACTATTTCACAGGGTCCAAAAGGAGTTAAGGCCTCAACAGCAAAAAACCCTACCCCCTCCGACGGGGATTCAAGGGCACTGGACAGATGGGGAAAAAAGGTTTATATATCTGCAACCTTGGCAGTTAGGGTCTTAAACTGTCAATTTCATATGCTAAATACTAACAACATGTTATGGGATTGCTGAAGCAGAAAATTATGTTGATTTCCGAATGTGCAGAAAATAAGGAATTGCAGGAATTATTGCATGCAGCTGAACAAGTTGGAAAGCATACTTTGCAATGTGGTTTTGATTCTTTAGAGGCTTCCTGCTGGGCCGCAGTTACTGGATCTGTGATTAGGAGGCATGCCTGGTTAAATGAACAAAATTTGCGCGATCGTGTTAAAGCTAAATTACTAGATGCACCTTTACAGGATTTCTGTGTTTGGTATTAAGGCAGAAGAGGTTTTAAAGAAAATGGAAGACAAAGCTAAGTCTATGCAAACTGTTAAATATTTCTTACAAGTGCAGCCACCTAGATTCAGTAGACACTGGCCTACAGAAAATTGGTCCTTTCCTCTGTCAGACAGAGCTCAAAGGGGCAAATCCAGACGCCCTAAGGGGTTCCAGGTACCAGGCTCAAGACTCATAACAGGTCAAAGCAATGGGGTGCATCCACCTCCAAATCTGGAGGAGTTAAAGTGAAAACCTACAGAAAGCAATCCCAATAACTTCCCTCTGCCTACACCAAGCACTTATCTTTTGGCAGCACCCGAAGGGGGAAAATTAGCACTTTTTTCTCAAAATTGGCAGTTAATAACCCAAGACAAGTGGGTACTGAACATCGTATCACAGGGATACAGATTCCATTTCCACACTCCAGTGACAAATGGTTGGCCAGACCTGCCAAAAAATCAGTGGGCAGAGGCACAGAAACAGGTTATGTCCCTCATGGATATGGGGGCCATTCAGACAGTACCAGAACAGGAAAAAGGACAAGGTTTTTACTCAAGACTGTTCTTGGTACCCAGAAAGGACAAGGCCTGGCGGCCTATATTGGATTTATTGATTTTGAACACATACCTGGACATTCCAAAATTCATAATGTTCACTTTGCAACAGCTTCTGCCCATGCTGGGCAAGAATGCTTGGCTGGTGACTTTAGACTTAAGAGGCATGCCTGCATGTCCCAGTAAGACAGTCATGCAGAAGATACCTCAGATTCAAGGCTGGCTTAATGCATTACCAATTCTCTGCACTGCCCTTTGGCTTATTTACTGCGCCCAGGATCTTTACAAAGTGCCTGGCGCCAGTAATTGCATTCTGCACACAAAGAAGTATTCAAATATATCATTACTTGGACGACTGCCTCATTCAAGCAGAGAACAAGGACACTCTCTTCTACGACACCTGGCATTTGTGAAAAGGCTTCTAGCATGCCTAGGGTACACAATAAACGAAAATAAGTTACAACTGGTACCCTCTCAAAAGATAACATTCCTGGGTGCAAGCTTGCATACAACTGCCCAGATGGCTTACCTCACACCAGACAAACAAAGGCAACTGACTACTTACTTTAAACTGATGGCAACAAAAACCCAGTCTTCTGCAGGACAAATTCTGCAGGCTCTGGGCTTCATGGCATCCTGCATCCTACTAATTCCATGTGCAAGACTGCATATGAGGAAACTTCAGTGGTACCTAAAAAGTTTATGGAGTCGTCATTCACATAGTCTGGAAACCAGGATTCCTGTCATCCCCTGCCTGCAGCAGGGGTTTCTATGGTGGGCAAAGGCCCGTCACCAAAACATGGGACGGCCCTTCACTCTACCCTCTGCCAGCCAAACCTTAACAACAGATGCATCAGAATATGCCTGGGGGGCCCACATGGCAGGAAGATGCATTCAGGGCATATGGGCAAAAAATCAAATCCATCTACATATCAACCAGAAAGAGATGCTAGCTGTTCAAAATGCCCTCACAGCCTTCAAGGATTTACTTCATCCAGGACAACTATTGATAAAGACGGACAACACCACAGTCGTGGTATATAAACAGGCAAGGGGGCACACACTCGTACTCCCTTTGCAGATTAGCCATGGTAATGTGGGACACAGCTTTGACCTACCAAATAAATCTTCAAGCTCAATTCCTGCCAGGAAAACGGAACACTCTGGCAGACGATTTAAGCAGAAACCTGATGGACGAAACCTGATGGACCTTCAAGAGTGGAAAGTAAATCCACAAGTATTCAGCATGATAATGGAGAAATGGGGTAGCCCAGACATAGATCTATTTCCCTTTCCTCAAAATTATCAATTGAAAAGATTCTGCACAAGGACTTATCACAGACAAGCATGGAAAGTGGACGACCTATCCATCAGTTGGAAAAACCTGTCAGTTTATGCCTTTCCTCCTCTGCCTCTTCTTACCCAAGGACCTCCTAAAAGTCAGACAAGAGAAGCCAAAGATGATATCAGTTGCCCCGGACTGGCCCCGCAAATACTGGTACCCAATCCTAAGGAACTTGTCTCAATACCCAGCTTGGACCTTGCCTCAAACACCACAACTACTGTCCCAGCAAAACAATCAGATCCTGCACAATCAACTACAGACTCTGAACTTGGCAGCATGGCTAATCATGTAATCATACAAACGACACCTCTCAGTAAAGCTGTGATGGATGTCATTTTGGAAGCCAGAAGGCCTAGTACTAGAAAATCTTACGCTGACAAATGAAAGAGATTCTGTGCTTGGAATCGAGCACAAGGAACTGATACAACAGAACCACATATTCCTCAGATATTACAATACTTAACTGAGATGCTTGACAAAGGCCTATCTTTCTCATCAATCAAAATCCATGCCTCTGCCATTTCGGCTCATTACAATACAGAACCACCTATCTTTTCTCATCCTTTACTAAAGCAATATCTTAGAGGAGCCAAAAACCTTAGGCCTCCTAGAAGATCACCATTACCTGCATGAGACCTCAATTATGTGTTGGAAAAGCGCACCCTGCCTCCATTTGAACCAGCCACTACCGCTGATATAAAGTTCTTATGGAAGACAGCTCTCCTACTAGCAATTACTTCAGCAAGAAGAGTTTCAGAGCTACAGGCCCTCATGGCTGTAGAGCCTTTTATCATATTTTACCCAGACAGGGTGTCACTGAGGACAAATCCTACTTTTATGCCCAAGGTGGTTTCCATTGTGGCTCTTAACCTAACTATTCATCTGCCAACATTTTATCCAAATCCGCAGAACAAAGGGGAGAGAATTCTGTATTCCTTGGACGTACACAGCTAAGATTCTACTTAAGCAGGACAAAAGCTCTAAGAAAAACTGAGCAATTACTAGTGTCATATGCTGCAGGATCCGAAGGAAAGGCTATCTCTAAGCAGACAATTTCAAAGTGAATAAGCCACTGCATCTGCTACTTACACCATGGTAAACCTGTGCCCAAGGGCATTAGGTCTCATTCCACCAGTGCTGCAGCTACTTTGGCAGCCTTCCTCAGAGGAGTACCAACCAAAGACATTCTAGAGGCTGCTACTTGGAGTTCTGTTCGCACCTTTACAAAGCATTACCATTTGCCTCTCTAAGTCCAAAGCAGGCTTTTGCCACTGCAGTGCTGCAGGGCCTTATAGCTGCACCTAATGCTGTTCAGCTCCAGCCTCCCAACCATAGCTTTGGAATTCTACCCAAATGTAATGACAGCAACAGTGAAACACGAAGAACATAGTACAGTTGTGTACACTTAACATAAATGTAGATGTTCGAGTGTATTCACTGTTGCAGTCCAGGTTACCCTCTCTCCATTCCCCTGTCAGTCTACAGTTTTATCTTTCCTTCTCTATCTCCTACAGCCTATGTGGTGTATTTGCTTGTTGATGAAGGTAAAATTTATATTGATGCATGTATATACATATACTTATATAATATTTCTACCTTTTTGGGGACACCTGACATCGGGGGCAAGAAAAACTAAAGAAAATGGCGTCGGCTGCATGTTTTATACCCCTGACGACCTGACGTCATGGAAGAGGAGACCTCAACCGACGCAGGACCCAAGACTTTGGAATTCAGGCCGACTGAGGGCAGCCTGCCAGCAGATTACCCAAATTTAATGACTGCAACAGTGAATACTTTCGAACATCTACATTTATGGTAAGTGTACACAACCGTACTTTTTTTATTCTTTATTTTAGGATTTGTTTTTGTCTTTTAGGATGTCTGACAGACCTATGGGCTTTAAAAAATGCCTGTCTTGTGGGCACACGGTACCTAACTTCGATGCCCACTGTGACTGCATGTGCTGTCTTGGGACCACATATCTGAGGGTGGAGTGTGAAATTTGTTCCAGCTTTAACCTCTGGTTGAGTGCAGGAACAAATTAGTTTTTAAGTGTCTGTTGCCTTCCTCCTCCTCTTCGTGTCTGGAGCTTCCCCCTGTGCTCAGAATCTACTGAAAAACTTCAAAGAGAGAAGTCCAGAGATAAACCATATGAGTTGACTATTCACTCCCCTGATTACTGTTCTTACTCAGCTCCAGCTTTGGCTCCTCCAGCCAAAATTTCCAGGATTTCCAGTCCGTCCACTCCTTCAGATCCGAAAACCTCAACTGCTAAGTTACCTACCCTTAGACATCCTCAGTTCTTTCCGAAGCCATTCTTATCCAGACACATTTTTGCAAGTGACTCCACCTAGAGTTTCTAGACCTCTGTCTACCTCCTCTTCCTTAGGCTCTACCATGAGCTTGTCCCAAGCAGATGCAAACAGAATAATGAGAAAATTTCTCAGGACTTAAATTCCATTACGAGTACTCCTAGGTCCATCTCTATTTGGATCCCATGAGTTTCAGTCCAGCCCAAATACCCTTGGTAACTGCTACTCCAATTTGTCCCTTGGCTTTGGAGGTACCAGATCTGTGAATTTTTAAAGGCTTGGCCTTAGTCGACTTTGTCTTTTCTCCATCCCTGACCTTGTTGCAGCCAGAGGGATCTTGGAGCTGTAGCTTCTGCACCTGGTCAGGGAGTAGAGGTTCAACTCTGAGATTTTCAAAGCCATCCCTTCCCCTCGGGGCTTTGGTGCTAGATAGCTCGACTCCGACTTCTGTATCAAAGCAGAGTCATGGGGAAGTCTTGTATTTCTCCAGGCAGGTGGATTTGCCTGCTTTTGGGTGTGTTCCTGGGCTTGGCATCGGCTTCTGCTTTTGAAGCATTGGAAAGAGCTTTCTATGTGACTGGAGGTAGGACACCCTTGCCCCCCCCCCCCCATGCAGCTGTCTACTCTGGGTCCTGAGTCTCCTCATTCTGCCCTTTCGAGGCAGTGGGTCCGTTTGAGGCTCGAGACATTTCCTTGACAGGATTCCTCACACACTGGTCCTCCTTGGAACATTCCCATGAGGAAGTTTTCGGGAATTGTATGTGCAAGAGGAAGCACATTGATTCTCTGCAGGAGTCTTTAACAGAAGACACTGACTTTTTGTTAAAGGGGAGAGGTCACCCCTGAGGATGCCTTATTTTGAGAAATTCTCGAGCTTCTGGGACAGAAAGTTGGTTGGTCTTCTGAAGCACCTTCCCAGGAGGAGTCTGTGTTTCTTGAGCTTTTTGAAACTGGCTCACTTGTATCGTGGGTGGTTACCCTGGTGGACAAAATGGTTGGAAGGATATGGATATGCCAGAAACCATTCCTAGAAAGCCAAGTAAATGCACCCAAGGACTGTGCCAACTGGAGCAGGGGTCCTTCAGTTGATGCCATGGTGGTTGCCACAGCCACCAAAAAGAAACTTACCAAGGAAACTCCCTGTGTTTAACCCCACCCCCACCCCCACCCCCCCGGGAGTCTAGGGCCTTTGATAGATTTGGCAGTTTGTGCTTCAGCAGCCTTTGCCCTATGGTCTCTGAATTATCTGGCATATTTTACAAGGTTCCAAAGGGGTTTGACTATGGAATTTACAATGGCTGTAGAAGATGTAAAAGACCATTTCGTCACAACAGGTCACCTTTTGTTCCCTGTCAAATGCCTCCGTGTGGCTGATTTACCATGTTACATTGGGTGTTTCAAGAATGGCAGGTTCAGGTATTTCTTGCAGGAGGCATGCCTGAATGTGTCTTTGCAGAATCCTACTAGTCTTTCATGAATGCATCGTTTGATGGTTTCAGCTTATTTGGACCCAAAGTTAGAGATGCTCTCCAGGAGTGAACAGAATGGGAAATCCCTGTCTTCCATAGGGATACATTTTTCTATCCTCTGAGGTCTTTCTCAAGAAATCAGAAACGGAGGTGGAAAGATGTGGTTTCAGAAATCCCAAAGGTTCACTCAGGATTTGTATGGAGATGGATTCCCAGAGGCAGTGGGAGAGGGAGCTAATGGTAGACTTTGCCCGCACAGCAGGAGGGCCCACAAAACCAGGACTTCAAAGGCCCCTTTACTGAGAAGCCTTTTCAGCACCCCTCAACACTTGCCCCAACTGCTGCACCCTGGAGGCAGTCAGGGTGGCAACTATATCTGCACATGGAAGTTGGACATCCATCACCAAAGATGTCTGGGTGCAGAGAATAATTAAAACAAAACAGAAAGTTCTGCATCGTAAATAAAGCCAGACTTGCCAGACTAATATAAAAATAAGAAAAAATTGCAAAACTGTCACTACAATATTTGCACAGTATTGAATAAAGTTTACAGCTTTTAAGAGGATTGTGGTGCCACTTTTTCAGAGAATAATTACCAGAGGTTATTACATTCTCTTTTTCCTTCCCCCACCCATTCACCCACAAAAATTTCCAGAGATAGAAAAGCTGCTGAGAAAAAGAGCCATCCAGGAGGTCCACTAGACCAACAAGGAAGGATTTGGAATTTATGCAAGGTTTTTTGCTGCCAGAGAAGACAGGGGGCCTCAGGTCAGTACTGGACCTAAGCCACTTGAACCAATTTGTCAAATACTCCAAGTTCCAAATTGTCATGTTCAGTCCATTTTCCTCTTTTGAGGAAGGACAGTTGGATATGCTCAGTAGATGTCCAAGATTCGTACTGTCCCATAATAATAGACAGACAATTCATAAAGTACCTTTGATTCCGACTGAGAGAAAGTCATTTTCAGTTCAGAGCCGTACCCATTGGTCTCACCAAAGCGTGCTGGGCATTCACCAAATGTGTGGCAATGGTTGCAACTCAGCTGAAATTCTGGGTGTTTCCATATCTCAACTGGCTCCTCACAGCTCAAACCAGGCATCTACTGACGTAAACCAGGGACTTATCTTCTCCATTTATATCTGCACCTGAGCATTGCAGTCAGCTGTGATAAGTCTTACTTCCTTGTGATCCAAACCCCAGAGTTCATAGGTACTCTATTTTAATCTCTGTTTACTCAGTCCAGATTGCCCAAGTACAGCTTCAGGTGACAGATTTGCTGTCCTGCAGGATTACTACAGTGGACACTAGCAGCACAATGGTCTATGAATCAGCATCCCATAACGTCTTGCATTCAAGTCAGAAAGAGCTGCCAGCAACATGTATTGTGGTGGATTCACGCACCAGATGTTTCCAGGGCCACCCCTTTGTTCTTCCATTCCCCAAAGCCATGGTGACCACAGACACTTCCCAGTCTGTGGGGGCATTACCTGTGGTGGACAGTCCAAGGCATGTGATCCCCCTTGGAAGCCAGCCTTCACAGCATGGTCCTAGAGATGTGGGCAGTCATCCTTGCATTGAAGGCATTTCAAGACATCCTTTCTCAAGAGGCGATTGCCATACAGACTGACAACATGTCAGTTGTCTGGTACATTAACAGAGATGACCCCGTCTTACCCTTTGTGTCAGGAGGTAGTGAGAGTATGGCATTGAGCAGTCTCTTCCAATCGCTTACTTTTAGCAACGCACAGACTGAGGAAGTCCATTTTAGTGGTCAGGCTGAGCAGATCTATTCTTATGCCTCACCAGTGGTCTCTCAATCCTTCAAGTGGAGGAATAGATTTCATCAGTGCGGCCAGACATGCTGTCACCTTTTTGCTTCTGTTGACAATTCCAAATACAGCATTTTTTTTTTACCATAATCCCTTCAGAGGGGTGGTTGGCGAGGGGCTATCAGATCCACAATAGACCCCCCCTGTTCTCCTTTATGCTACCCTCCCACACCTCTCATATAAAAGTTTTTACAAAAAGCTTAATGGAAGAACAGGGTGATTCTCCTTATTCTGGCCTCATGGAGTGTGGATGTCCTTCAAGGATGCATCTGCAGTCCTTACAAATGGGTTGTCCTGTCGTCAGGCAGCCCTTCAGTCGGCCGGATTCCAAAGTCTGGGTCTGGCTTCGGCTGGTGTCGCACATCACCCGACGTCATAGCTGCAGTTATTCGGGTATAAAGGCATCAGCCGACGCCATTTTCCTCCGTCTTTCTTGCCGCGTGGCGCCCGAAGCAGAAGCTGTTCGCAAGTGCCGGTCGGTCAGATCCAGGGATTACTACTACCGAATACTACCAAGACTTCTAAAAAGCTAAGTACCCCGTTGGGGACTCTCTCTTGCCTCAGCCGATGTCAGAGAAAGTTAATAACTGTTTATCTTGTGGGAAACAAATACCTCATAAAGATTTCCACTCCTACCGTATACATTGCTTAGGCCCAGACCACGACGTAGCAGCTTGTCTAGCCTGCTCGTCTTTTAACCGACGGACGCTCAGACGTCGGTCGGAGTTTGCTGAACAGATTTTTGGCTCTGATTTTGCCTACATTATGCAGTCGGATCCTCCGACAGCGAAAATTTCGAAAAAACGAACAGAAAAGGACCGACACCCGCGGTCTCGGCCGAAACCGCGATTAAGCAAACCGCGAGTGTCTCGGTTTCGGCCGAAACCGAGCAAACGGTCCTTTCTCCAGCTGAAACCATGCCTTCTACCGAGGCCTCTTCTAACCTGGTAGAATCTGCTTCTGAAAATCAGCCTTCTGTTGTGGTCTCCCAGGATTTATCAGACACAATTCCCCTGGATATTTCAACCCCTGCACGTGGAGCTGCTAGGCCTCCTGCAGCCATGTCTATTAAGGCCTTTGCCAGGGCCAAAGCAGCCAAAGCTTCAAAATCTGTGCCTGCCAAACCACCTCCACCCAGGCCCAGCACTAGCTCTCATATGCTATCTTTAGCTGAGGATTTAATTTCCTTAATTCGTGGTTCCCAGCCCCATCCAGACAGGTCCTCTCTCCCTCCACCAGAAAAGAGACCTAGAGCAGAGCCCCCTGAACCAGTTACCTCTGATGGTTCTTCTGATGAATCAGAACATTCAGAACTTCCTGAGGCTCCTTATTCTCCTTACGAAGACTCTGATGCTGAAGAGTCCATTCCTTCAGCCTCTCCACCTGAGGAATTTTCCTTTGGGGAAACATTGCATGCTATGAGGGAACAATTTCAGTGGCAGGGCCAAGATTTTTCAGACTCCAGAAAAAGACTTAGAACCTTTCTACATTTGCCACAACATAGGCCTTTGGCTATACCTCCAGTTCTTTCTGTTGTAGATGATGCATTTAATGATGCTTGCACTGCTCCTGATTCTTTACCTCCGGCTCCTGCTAAGCCCGATAGGTTCTACAGGGTCCCGGACACTCACCATCATTTATACAAGGCTCCCTTGGCAGATCCAGAGACCATCGCCAGGGCCCTAAAGCTGTAGCTGCTACTTCTACTAAAACCCTCCCTCTGAAAGGGAATCCAGGTCCTTAGAGAGATGGGGTAAAAAAGTTTACACTTCTGCTACCTTGTCAGCTAGGGCTTTGAACTGCCAATTTCATATGATTCAATATCAAGAGTTTATGCTTGACCAGTTAACTAAAAAGCTTTCCTCTGAAGAATCTTTAGATAAGAAATATGTTCAGGAAATGGTACATAACATACAGCAGGTTAGTAACCAATCTTTAAAATGCGGCTATGATGCACTGGAGGCTTCCTTTAGATCAGCCATGACTGGCACAGTTATAAGGAGACATGCATGGTTGAAAGAACAGGCATTACCAGACCATGTCAAATCAAAGCTTTTGGATGCACCCATGGACAAGGTCAATTTATTTGGTTCCCCAGCTCAACAGGTGCTCAAAAAGATGGAAGAGAAGGCAAAATCTGTACAAACGGTGAAAGATTTTTTACAGGTTCAACCTCCAAGGTTTAGCAGGAACTGGCCCTCCAAAAATTGGTCCTTTCCAGACTCCTCTAAGGCCCAGAGAGGCAGGAATTAGGCGTTCAAGAGGCAGAAACCAATCCAGGGGTGCCTACAGGGGACGCCAATGGCAAGGTAACAACCAGCGAGGCACAGACGCAGCCACCACCACTACAACAACTCAATCACAGTGACTTGACAGTGGCACCGCCTACCAGGGAACAACTAGAAGCACCCTTAGGCGGAAAACTAACATTATTCTCAAAAAACTGGCACTGCATAACAAGGGAAAAATGGATTTTGCAAACTATAGACCAAGGTTACAGGTTCCATTTCCATACTCTACCAGGGAAGAGAGGAATGCCAAACCTACCACCTTCTCAAAGGACAGAAGCTCTAAAACAAATATCTCAGCTGTTAAGAATGAGAGCTGTCGAAAGGGTACCACCTATGGAGCGAGGAAAGGGATTTTACTCCAGACTCTTCCTGGTACCAAGAAAAGAAAACAAATGGAGACCCATTCTAGACCTGTCCACTTTAAACACATTCCTTATTGTTCCAAAATTCAAAATGCTGACCCTACAGCAGCTTCTTCCCATGCTGGGCAAGGAGTCTTGGCTGGTAACTCTAGATCTCAAGGAGGCATACCTGCACGTCCCCATAAGACCAATTTGCAGAAGATACCTCAGATTTCTTGCAGGATCAGAGCATTATCAATTTTCAGCATTGCCCTTTGGCTTATCTACTGCGCCCAGAGTGTTCACGAAATGCCTGGCATCAGTAATTGCTCATTGCAGGCTTCAGGGAATCCAAATTTATCCATACCTGGACGACTGCCTGATACAAGCGGACAACAAAAGCAAACTAGCAGAAGACTTACAAAGAGTCATTTACCTGCTGCAAGCCTTGGGATATACAGTCAATATAAAAAAGTCAAGGCTGACTCCATCCCAAAGAGTAACCTTTCTGGGTGCAGAGCTGGACACATCAAAACAAATGGCATTCCTAACTGCAGAAAAGAAAGAACAACTACCTCTCTACTTCTTGGCATTAACAAAGCAGAACCACCTAACTGCAAGAAAAGTGCTGCAAGCTCTAGGCTTCATGGCATCCTGCATAATCCAGGTCCCTCATGCCAGGTTGCATATGAGAAAGCTACAGTGGTACCTAAGGAATTTGTGGTCCCAGCACAAGCACAGCCTAGAAACCAAAATTCCAATAATCCCATGCCTGAAACAAGAGTTCCTATGGTGGGCTCAGGCCTGTCAATCAAACCTAGGATTACCCTTCTGCAAAAGCCAACCAAGCCAAACCATCACGACAGATGCCTCAGACCTCGGTTGGGAGCACACATGCAGGGCAAGTGCATACAAGGCTTATGGACTCAAGAACAGCTGCGCCTACACATAAATCTAAAGGAAATGCTGGCAGTAAAATTGGCAATCCAGTCATTCAGACCATTTCTCCAAGAAGACCAATTGATGATAAGGACAGACAACACCACAGTTATGTGGTACATCAACAAACAGGGGGGCACCCATTCATATCCTCTATGCCGGCTGGCACTGGACCTATGGGATGTGGCCCTGACCTACAACATTCAGCTACAAGCAATCTTTGTACCAGGAAAAGAAAACATTCTAGCAGACATATTGAGCAGAACAACCACAGATGCCCACGAATGGATGCTTCATCCGGACATCTTCAAAGCCATCACAAGGGAATGGGGATTACCACAAATAGACTTGTTTGCATCTCCGGTCAATCACCAGCTAAAGAAATTCTGCACGAGGACGTACCACCCACTTGCTTGGAAGGTGGACTCCTCTCTTTCAGTTGGAAAAACCTGACAGCATACGCATTTCCACCACTTCCTTTGATGCACAAGGTGCTTCTGAAGATCAAAGAGGACCGCCCAGGATCATTCTGATAGCTCCAGACTGGCCAAGACAACATTGGTACCCACTGCTGAGGGGCATGTCTCGGGAACAAATATGGACACTACCCTGATCCCATTATTGTTAACAGAACAATTACAACATCCTGCATCCAAACCTGAAAACACTGCAGCTAACTGCCTGGAACATTACATAACAGCAATTAACCCAAACTTATCCCAAAGGGTTAAAGACATAATCCTGGAAGCACGCAGACCTTCAACAAGAAAGAATTATGCTGCAAAATGGAAAAGATATTTCATTTGGAGTACTGCAAAGGGAGATGATGTGACTCCAGTAAACATGGCCAACATCCTGGAGTACTTAGCAGAGCTCTTCCACACAGGCCTGTCCTACTCTTCCATCAAGATACATGCATCAGCTATTTCAGCACAGTATAGTTTGGATCCTCCTGTCTTCTCTCATCCCCTGCTCAGACAATTTCTGAGAGGAATTAAAAATGTGAAACCTCCCAGGAAACCACCATTGCCAGCATGGGACTTGAACTTTGTGCTAGAGAAATTAACACTTCCTCCCTTCGAACCAGCAGCAACAGCAGAATTATAATACTTATCATGGAAGACTGCTTTTCTACTGGCAATAACCTCAGCAAGAAGGGTCTCTGAACTACAGGCACTAATGGCAGTACAACCCTTCCTGATCTTCCATCAAGATAGAGTGTCTATGAGAACAAATCCTACATTTATGCCTAAGGTGGTATCCAGAGTGTCATTAAACCAGGCTATTCACCTACCTACATTCTTCCCAAACCCACAGAACAGGGGAGAAAGGCTTTTGCATACCTTGGATGTATACAGGCAGTTACGCTACTACCTGGACAGGACTAAGTCCAATAGAAAAACTGACCAGCTACTGGTAGCATATGCCACAAGAAAGGAAGGAAAACCAATTTCAAAACAGACAATCTCCAAATGGATAGGAAATTGCATTAGATTTTGTTACTCCTACCATGGAAAGAAAACTCCAGAGAACATCAGGCCTCACTCCACAAGAGCTACAGCCACTACCACAGCCTTCTTATGAGGAGTGGCTACCAAGGACATTATAGAGGCTGCTACTTGGACCTCCGTGCATACATTTGCCAAGCATTACAATTTGCCTTTATACTCTAGATCCCGAGCAGGGTTTGCCACTGCTGTTTTGCAAGGGATCCTAGCTACACCATAATCACTACTCTTCCTCCTCCCCTTGTTTAGCTATGGTATTCTACCCATTTGTAAGGACTGCAGATGCATCCTTGAAGGACATAGTACAGTTTTGTACCTACCATAAATGTAGATGTCCGAGAGGAATGCATCTGCAGTCGGGATTACCCATCCTCCTTCCCCTCAGAGGTACTCCTAGGGTATTTGCCAGCCTTTAGCTAGCTTGGGGGGGATGTATTATGGTGTATTTGTTTGTATATATGTACATACATGCTTATTTTTGTGTTTACTCTCTATGATTTGGAATCATTGGCATTTATCGAAATTTAGCCTTCCAGGAAGGCACCTGGCATCTGGGGCAAGAAACACTGAGGAAAATGGCGTCGGCTGATGCCTTTATACCCGAATAACTGCAGCTATGACATCGGGTGATGTGCGACACCAGCCGAAGCCAGACCCAGACTTTGGAATCCGGCCGACCGAAGGGCTTCCTGACGACAGGACAACCCATTTGTAAGGACTGCAGATGCATTCCTCTCGGACATCTACATTTATGGTAGGTACAAAACTGTACTTTTCCATTCCTTTGGCCCCATCTGATGTACGCTCCGTGGGTTCTGGATTTTTTTCTGGATCTCCTGTCTCACCCTTCTGGGCTACCTCAGCTGGACATACAAGCCATCAGGTTGACCACATGGTATCTCCACTTCTAATTATAGCTAGACAGTCCCGGCTTTCTTCTCAGGTTTTACATATACTTGCATCTTCACAAAAGGACTCCAGGTTTTACACATCTGTACATCTTCCTAAAAAGATTCCACTAGGAAGATGAAAAAATGGACGCTCTGATCCACAATTGACCCCCCCCACACACACACACACACACACACACACACACACACACACCTCATATAAAAGTTTTTACAGAAAGCTTAATGGAAGAACAAGGTGATCCTCCTTATTCTGGCCTCACGGTGTGTGGTTTCCATTCCTTTGGCCCCATCTGGTATACTCTCCCTGGGTTCTGGATCTCCTGTCTCACCCTTCTGGGCTACCTCAGCTGAACATACAAGCCATCAGGTTGACCACATGGTATCTCCACTTCTAATTATAGCTACACATTCCCAGCTTTCGTCTCATGTTTTGCTTATACGTGCATCTTCACCAAAGGATTCCAGGTTTTACACATCTGTACATCTTCCCAAAAGGATTCCACTAGGAATATGAAAAAAATGGAAAAGATTCTGTATTTGGGCCAGTGAAGGACACCTAGATCTGTCTTCTGCACCCATTCCAGTGATACTACATTTTTTGGCTTTCATTTTCCATGGTGTAGCAAGTTACTCCACAATCAAGGTACAGCTGGCTGCAGTCTTCAGTTATCATGTAAGCAGAGATCCTTTAGGTTATGCAATACCATTCTCAAAGATACGTTTTTAGATAGACCACCTATCAAGGACCCCAACCATCCTTGGGACTTGACAACTCGTCTCCAGGCCTTAACTTGGTTTCCCTTTGAATACGCAGTGAAAGCTGATGTGAAATTCTTGTCCTGGAACACCATTTTTCTAGTCACTGTTACATCAGTATCTGATTTCCAAACATTGTCTTGTCAGCCACTTTATATAATTTTTCATAAAGATAGTTTCTCTCTGCACCACTGCCTCCTTTATCCCAAATGTAGCTTCAGAATTTGCCCTTAAGCAGTCAGTTTACCTGTTTTCTTCCTGAAATTGTCCAATAAAGGTGAATATATGCTCCATTTGTTGGATGTACACAGACAACTGAAGAATTTATCTTGATGGAACAAAAACTTTCAGAAAATCATATCAGTTGTTGGGACATTCTGTGCCTAAGGTCACTTTAGCATTGTGGCTCACTGACTGTATTTCTCATGTTTTATAAGCAAAATGGCTTAACTTTGGCAAAACCACCACGGACTCATTCCACAAGGTCAGTCTCCGCTTCCTCTACCTTCTTATCCAGAGCTTGTATTGATGACACGCTGCTGCTACTTGGTCCATTGTTCATACCTTCAAAGCTCATTACAAACTGGATATCCTTTCTAGTAATAGGGCAGCCTTTGGCTCTGCTGTACTCCAAAATATCCTTCTATGAGAACACCTTAAAATTGTACTAGCTGGGGACTCTGTCCCAATAGTTGAGAAGCGGGCAACTAAAACATCATCAAATACAAAAGTTATTAATTCACCATAACGACGCATCTGTTTTTTCTGTTTTCATCCTTCCCACTTCTTCCCCTTCCATTGGTGGAAGATATCGCTATGGTTCTCTGGTATAACCTGGAGGTGTACTGCCTTAGCCTTTTCCTCACTGAGCTCCTTACCTTTGCTTTCATGTTTCCAGAATTTTCTATCTGCTACTCTGATATTTGTTCTGTAGATTTATGTTAAGGGGACAAACTCAGTTTGAGAGAATGTGAGCTTTGGGTGGGATTATGGGTAAGGGGAGGAGCTTGAACTACAGATACAAAGTCTGAGAAGTGTCCGAAGTCCAGTCTGTGGTCAGATTCTTAACCCACTGATTGAGGACAGGCAACACAGAGGCATCATTTTGGTGAGTACATAACCTTTGATGTTCATCGTGGTTCACTGTTGCAGTCATTACACTTGGGTTATCCTGCTGGCAGGCTACCCGCAGTCGGCCTGAATTCCAAAGTCCTGGTCCGGCGTCGGTTGCTGTCGCCTCTTCCATGATGTCAGTGCGCCAGGGGTATAAAAGATGCAGCCGACGCCATTTTCGTCTGTCTTTCTTGCCGCGCGGTGCCCAAAGCAAAAGCTGTTGGCAAGTGCCAGTCGGCCGACTCCTGAGATTTTCGTAATTGAATTTCAGATCCAAAGTCTTCAATAAAGCTAAGTACCCTGTTGGGGAAACGTTTTTCTTGCTCCAAACCGATGTCAGGAAAAGTTAACAATTGTATTTCTTGTGGGAAGCAAATACCTCATAAGGATTTTCATTCTTACTGTATTCCTTGCCTAGGCCCTTATCACGACATTGCTAGTTGTCGGTTTTGTACTAGATTTAACCAACGTACTATAAAGCATCGGTACAATTTCGCTTTTCATTACTGTGGCCGAAGGTTTAACTATATAATGCCGTCAGAACAACCGACGACCGGAATTCATAAAAAGCGCAAGGATAAAGAAAAGGACAGGCATCCGAGGTCCAAAACCGACGACAAAGCCTCTTCTAGGCCAGTCGCCAGTTCGCTGGTGCTCAGTGAGGCGCTTTCGCAGCCCCCTGACTCCCGCTACCTCAGAGCCACAGGCCGCCTTTGACTCCCACGTGGAGACAACTAGGCCTCTGGGTACTCAAGGTATTGGCCCTTCGGAAATCAATCCCTCAGATGGATCCTGAGCCACTGAGCAGGCATCGGCTTCTGAGGGTGTTTTCAGACCTACACAACTTTATATAAAGCCAACTTCAGCATCCAAGACAAAGTCTAAAGCAGTTTTAAAGACAAGGAAACAAGTACAGCATTCTCCAGGACAGACTTCCATGCCTAAGAAACAGATACTCAAAATGGCCGAAGACCTAATTACTTTGATCAGGGGTTCCCATCCCCCTCCTGAAAAGAGGCCTAGGCAAGATACTGAATTTGATTCCTCTGATCAGGTTTCCATTTTCTCTGATTCCTCTTCAGAACAGGGATACTCTATTCCTCCCTATGAGGATTCTGATGCTAAAGATTCTATTCCTTCAGCTTCTCCTCCTGAGGATTACTCATTTAGGGAAACCCTGCATACCATGATGGAACATTTCCACTGGGAGAGCCAGGATTATTCAGATTCTAAGAAAAGGCTTAGAGACTTTCTGTTACTGCCTCAGCACAGACCTCTTGTAATTCCTCCGGTTCTAGACAAAGTAGATGATGTATTTTCAGAGTCCGGCCTGTCTCCAGACTCTTTACCTCCTGCACCTGTTAAGCCGGATAGATACTACAGGGTTCCAGATTCCCATAAAATTCTATATAAAAATCCTGCTGCTGACCCAGAAATTATCTCACAGGGTCCCAAAGGGGTCAAGGCAGCTTCTGCTAAAAACTCTGTCCCCTCAGATAGAGATTCTAGGGCTTTGGACAGATGGGGGATAAAAGTCTACACTTCTGCTACCTTGGCTGTAAAGGCTTTAAATTGTCAGTTTCATATGCTCAGATATCAGCAATACTTGAATGTCTTTGTTGAAACAAAAATGTTGACAAATTCTGAATGTTCTGATAAAGAATTGCAGGATTTATTGCATGCAGCTGAACAAGTGGGAAAACATACTTTGCAATGTGGTTATGATTCACTGGAGGCCTCGTGCAGGGCCGCAGTTACAGGTTCTGTTATCAGAAGGCATGCTTGCTTAAAGGAACAGAATCTGCCTTATCATGTTAAAGCAAAATTATTGGATGCTCCATTACAGCATGATACTTTGTTTGGTGTTAAGGCAGAAGAGGTGTTGGGAAAATGGAGGATAAAGCTAAATCTATGCAGAAGTAAAGGATTTCTTACAGGTACAGCCACCCAGATTTAGCAGGAACTGGCCTTCTAAGAATTGGTCCTTTCCAGTGGCAGACAGACCACAAAGAGGCAGATTCAGACGCCCTAGAGGCAGGTAACAGCCCCAGGGCTCATACAGGCCCAGACAATGGGGTGCTTCTACCTCCAAAAGCAGAGAAGACAAGTCACAGCCTTATAGGAAAAAGTCCCAATGACTTCCCTCTGCCAATGCCAAGCACTTATCTTTTGGCAGCTCCCTTAGCGGGAAAGTTAACACTTTTTTCACAAAATTGGCACACGATCACCCAGGACAAATGGGTCTTAAATATAGTCTCTCAGGGCTACAGGTTCCACTTTCACATCCTTCCAAAGGCAAAAGGTATGCCAGACCTGCCACACAATCAATGGGCAGAGGCACAAAAATAAGTTTCATCTCTCATGGACATGAGGGCTATTCATCCAGTGCCACAACAAGAGGAAGGACAAGGATTTTACTCGAGACTTTTCTTAGTACCAAGAAAGGACAAAGCCTGGAGACCATTTCTGGACCTGTCTATTCTAAACACTTTTTTGTACGTTCCAAAATTCAAAATGTTGAGACTGCAGCAGCTTCTGCCCATGCTAGGCAAGAAGGCTTGGCTTGTAACTTTGGACCTCAGAGGCATACCTGCATGTCCCAATCAGACAAACTTGCAGAAGATACCTCAGATTCATAGCTGGCTCAATGCACTACCAATTCTCTGCACTGCCCTTTGGCTTATCTGCTGCGTCCAGGGTTTTCACAAAATGCCTGCCACCAGTAACTGTATTTTGCAGACAAAGAGGAATCCATATATTTCCCTACTTGGACGACTGCCTTATTCAAGCAGAGACCAAAGACATTCTACTAAAGCATCTGGCGTTTGTAAAAAGATTGCTAATTTGCCTAGGGTATACAGTTAACAAAAAGAAATCAAAACTAGTACCCTCTCGAGAGATAATATTCCTGGGTGCATGCTTAAATACAACTGCCCAGATGGCTCATCTCACACCAGACAAACAAAGGCAACTGACTTCTTACTTTGAAAACATGGCAACAAAGACCCAGTTATCTGCAAGAAAAATTCTGCAGGCTCTGGGCTACATGGCATCTTGCATTCTACTAATTCCATATGCAAGACTGCATATGAAGAAACTACAATGGTATCTAAAAAGTGTTTGGACTCAACATTGCCACAGCCTGGAAACATTAATTACTTTCATTCCCTGCCTGCAACAGGAGTTTCGATGGTGGGCACAGGCCTGTCACCACAACAAGGGATAGACATTCGCTTTACCCACAGCCAGGCAGACATTAACAACAGATGCATCAGATTATGCCTGGGGGGCACACATGGCAGGAAAATGTATTCAGGGCACATGGCTCACAAGCTAAAGAGATGCTAGCTGTACAGAATGCACTGACTGCCTTCAAGGACCTATTTCATCCAGGAAAACTGCTGATAAAGACGGACAATACTACAGTCATGTGGTACATAAGCAAGCAAGGAGGCATACATTCCTACCCCATCTGCAGACAAGCCATGACTTTGTGGAACAGAGCATTGACTTAAAGTACACCTGCAAGCACAATTCCTGCCAGGAAGGACAAATACCTTGGCAGATGAACTAAGGAGAAACCTCATAGATCCTCACGAGTGGAAACTAGATCCACAAATCTTCAGAATGATAACAGGGAAATGGGGATGCCCAAACATAGATCTATTTGCCTCCCCTGACAACTGCCAGCTACAAAGATTCTGCACTCGGACCTATCACAAACAAGCATGGAATGTGGACGCCCTTTCATTCAGCTGGCAAGCCTTCTCAGTGTATGCCTTCCCTCCTCTGCCTCTCCTCCCCAAGGTACACCTAAAGGTCAGACAAGAGAAGCCAAAAATTATCCCGATTGCCCCAGACTGGCCACGCCAGCACTGGCACCCAATCCTAAAGAGCTTGTGTCAAGGCCCAGCCTGGACATTATCTCATATTCCTCATTTGCTTACCCAACAATACAATCAGATCCTACACAGCCAACTCGGAACCCTAAGTCTGGCTGCATGGCGGATAATGTAACCATTCAGAACACACCTCTCTCTAAAGCAGTTATGGATGTTATTTTGAAGGCCAGGAGGCCCAGCACCAGAAAATCTTATGCAGAAAAATGGAAGAAATTCTGTGCTTGGAACCAGGCACAAGGAATTGACATGCTTGTTCCAAATATTTCTCCGATTTTACAATACCTAACTGAGATGCTGGACAAAGGCCTATCCTTCTCATCAATTAAGATCCATGCCTCTGCCATTTCAGCTCATTACAATACAAACCCACCTATTTTCTCTCATCCACTGCTAAGGCAGTATCTCAGAGGGGCCAAAAACATAAGACCTCCAAGGAGAGCTCCAATACCTGCATGGGACCTCAATTTTGTCTTGGAAAAACTCATACTGCCTCCTTTTGAGCCAGCCAATACAGCTGAGATAAAATACTTATGGAAAACAGCTCTTCTCCTAGCCAATAACTTCAGCAAGAAGCGTCTCAGAATTACAGGCACTAATGGCTGTGGAACCTTTTATTATTTTCCTTCCGGACAGGGTTTCTTTAAGGACAAACCCAACATTTATGCCTAAGGTAGTGTCCAGTGTGGCCCTTAACCAAACCATACATTTGCCTACCTTGTATCCAAACCTGCAGAATAAGGGGGAGAGACTTTTGCATTATTTGGACATACACAGACAGCTACGCTTTTACTTGGACGAGACTATAGCTTTCAGAAAGACTGAGCAACTCTTAGTGGCATACGCTGCAGGATCGCAAGGGAAAGCTATTTCAAAGCAGACTATTTCAAAATGGATAGGCCACTGCATTCGTTTCTGCTATTCACAACATGGCAAATCAGTGCCTAAGGGCATTAGGCCACATTCTACCAGAGCAGCAGCCACTTTAGCAGCCTTCCTCAGAGGAGTACCAACCAAGGACATTTTGGAGGCTGCAACCTGGACTTCAGTGCACCCTTTCACAAAGCACTACCACTACCTCTTTACTCTAAATCCAGAGCAGGCTTTGCCACTGCAGTTCTGCAGGGCCTCATAGCCACTCCTAATTCTGTTTAGGCCCAGCCACCCAACCTCAGCTTTGGGATTCAACCCAAGTGTAATGACTGCAACAGTGAAACACGATTAACATAGTACACTTGTGTACCTACCATAAATGAGTGTATTCACGGTTGCAGTCCAGGTTACCCACCCACCCACCATCCTCCTTTCTTTGCTGGGACTTATCTGTACTTCTCTATCCTATACAACCAATGTGGTGTATTTGCTTGTAGATGAAGGTTATGTGCATGCTTTCTTTTTTATAATCAAAATTTTTTAACCTACCCTTTTGGGGGCACCTGACGTCTGGGACAAGAAAAACTGAAGAAAATTGCGTCTGCTGCATCTTTTATACCCCTGGCGTACTGACGTCCGGGAGGAGGCGACAGCAACCGACACCGGACAGGACTTTGGAATTCAGGCCGACTGCGGGTAGCCTGCCAGCAGGATAACCCAAGTGTAATGACTGCAACAGTGAATACACTCTAACATCTACATTTATGGTAGGTACACAACTCTATTTTTTTCAGCATTAACCTTTGGGTTATCCATTGCTGCAAGGATATTCGCAGTGTGTCTAGCTCCAATCATAGCATGTTGCAGGCTACAATGTATCCACATTTGTAAATGTGCTTACTTTTGCAGAGTATTCTTCGGTGTCAGGAATCTGTTCTGGGTTAGAGCTCTTCTTCACAGAACGAAGTGGGTTTCAAAAGAACAGCCATATATCTTGTTTGACTCCTCACAGGATTGTTTTCCTGTGGTGTCTTCTGGATATCTTATTTCACAGAACTTTTCTTCCACAGGAAAAAGTAGATCTCTCCCTAAATAACTTACTGAGTTTTTCCACTCAGTCCAAAGATTGAGCAAGGGAATTTCTCAGGGGAGTAAATCTCAGGATTCTCATGATTCCTGTAGTCAGATTTCACATGATAAAGGTTCACTGGTCTCATAAGTCTGTGTAGTCCCACCATCGACACCCCCAGATTACCGATTTCCTGTTTTGTGATTTGTAAAAAAGTAACTACTGATCTGATGTTGTTAATCTTCGTTCATTCCTTACTGATGGATTGTCGGTACCATCCTTGGAACCGAGCCGGCCTTATATCAAGCTTGCGTCAGCAAAAAACTCTCAAGCCAAGATCCTATCCAGAATGCTCTGCTCCCTGTTACCTCAGCTCTCGTTTGCCCCATTGCTGTACAGCCGTGTCGAGCCACTCTCTCTCAGCTAAGTGAATAATTTTTGAAAGTTTATATATTGTTAGGACTTTAAAAGTTTTTCAATAGATGTGACACAGGAAATCACAGGGCTCTTTCTGTGACACACGTGTCAAGTTCTCCCCTAGAGGCAGAGGAAGAAACTCCAATGGAAGACTCCCCTTTCGGGGCAGAGGAGGTCTGCGAAACCAGGGTTCTAGAGGTTCTTTCTCTGGCCAGCCCTGTCAGTGCTCCTGAAACGTTGCCCGACTGCTCACCTCTGGAAGCGGTCGATGGTCATTTTTCCGTATACCCCACTGACTGGTGAAACATAACCACCGACTCTTGGGTACAATGGATAATTTCCAGAGGCTATCACATCCGCTTTCATCTCTGTTCAACTTCATCCAGAGACTTACCTGACGTTCCACCCAGTCAAAGGAAAGCAGCAGAACACAAAATCCAAAAGCTGCTACAAAAAAGTCATCTAAACAGACCCCCCCCCCCCCAGACCAGATAGGATCCGGTTTTTACTCAAGGTTCTTTTTGGCGCCTAAAAAGACAGCGGACTGGAGACCAATTTTGGATCTCAACACAGTGAACAAATTTGTAAAAAGAGAGAAATTCCAAATGGTCACAGTTCAGTCTGTCCTTCCTCTTCTGGAAGAAGATGATTGCATGTGCTCTGTAGATCTTCAAGATGCGTATTACCATATAAAAATGGACAAGCACTCTAGAAGATACCTCCACTTCCACATAGGAGCCAGTCACTACCAATTAAGCGCACTGTCCTTCGGTCCCTCTACGTGGTCATTGTTCACCTGCGACTACAAGGATTCCAGGCGTTTCCATATCTAGAAGATCGGCTCCTCCCCGCCCCCGCCAAGCGCCTACTGGAAGAAGCTCTAGACTACACACTCCGCATAGCACAATGCCTGGGAATCACTATAAACTGAGAGACGTCCAGCGCGACCCTAGCACAGTCTTTAGAATTCATTGGGATGCTGTTGGACATGAGGAATTGCACAGCTTCTCTTCCAGATCACAGACTTCAAAGAATAAGACAACAGGTTCAGCCACTGCTCTGTCACCACAAATCTTCTGCGCGGTCCATACTCCAACTCTTGGGGTCAATGGCAGCCCCATTGTTCCTCTGGCAAGATTCCACATGGGACTTCTCCAGTGGTTGCTCCTCACTCAGTGGTACTCTCCAACACCCCCTGTCTTTTCAGATAATTGTAACTCAGAGATGCAAGCAAGATTTGCTCTGGTGGAAGTCTCGAAGCTCCCAACAATGGTCCCGCCCCTTCAGCCCCCATCAATCAAAAGCCACGATGACCACGGACACCTCCTTGATGGGGTGGGGGGGCTATGTCAGGGAAACTGTCCAAGGCACCTGGTCTGAGACAGAGGCCCTTTTGCATATCAGTGTCTTGGACCTGAGGGTGGTGGTACTAGCATTGCAAGCATTCCATTCCATCCTTCCGTCAGGGACTATTGCGATCCAATCAGACAGTGGCCTGGTACATCAACAAGCAAGGGGGCACCAGATCTTATCCGTTATGCCGAGAGGTCTTGAGAATATGGCAATGGGCGATAGCTTCCAACCACTTTCTAGTTGCAACGCACATTCCTGGGAGCTCCAGCACAATAGCGGACAAGGTGAGCAAGTGCATTCTACAACCTCACAAGTGGTCCCTCAACCCCCTGATAGCTGCAAAAATTTTCAACCACTGGCACCAGCCTTGCTGCGACCCATTTGCCTCCCCAACCAACTACAAGTGCAGCAACTATTTTGCCCTGATCCCCCCTCGGGGACAGTCACCAAGAGATGCTGTAGTCCACGCTTGGCTCTCTGGTCTACTTTATGCTTATCCTCCTGTCCCCCACATCTCCCATTTTCTGAAGAAAGCACGACAGTTGAAAAGCAAAGTGATCCTCATTGCTCCATATTGGCCTCGACAAGTCTGATTCCCCTTCCTCTGGCCTCGCCTGCTAGATCGACTATGGATCCTCAATCCATCCCCAGCGTTGATCTCCTATCCACAGGGTCTAACTCACCCTAATCTAACAACCCTGAAGCGGACAGCTTGGCTTCTCCACTTCCAATGATTGCCAGGCAAGATAACCTCCCATCCCCGGTGCGCAATCTATCTCAGTAATTGGAAAAGGTTTTCTCTATGGGCAGCAAATAAACAATTAGACCCCTTGTCGGTCCCAGTTTTGGTGGTTCTGGATTACTTATCAGATCTTTTCCACTCTGGGGTGTCTGCCTCTACTATTCGTGTTCATGTAACTGCCATTTCAAATTTCCACATTGGTTTTCAGGATTCTTCACTCATGTCACATAGATTCTGTAAAACTTTCTTGAAGGGTGTTCATCTAAAATCTCCCTTTAGAGAACCAGTACAACCTTGGGATTTGGCCTTGGTCCTACAAGCCCTAACAGCTCCCCCTTTTGAATCTGCGTCTTCATGTGATTTAAAGTAGCTCTCTTGGAAAACTTTGTTTCTAGTTGCAGTCGCATCGGCCAGAAGATTGTCGGAACTTCAAGCCTTATGCATCAAACATCCCTACCTTATCTTCCATAAGGATAGAGTATCACTGAGAACTGATTCTTCCTTTTTACCAAAAGTGGTGTTGGAGCGTTCTATCAACCAGTCTTTTGACCTTCCAGTATTTTTTCCTGATCATTCTACCAAGGCAGAGTATTGCCTGCACTCCCTGGATGTTCATAGGCAAATACAATTCTGTCTGAAAAGAGCAAAATCTAATCCTAAATCAGACCAACTATGTCTGGCCTTTTCTGGACCAAGACTAGGTCATCCTGTCTCAAAAGATGCATTGGCATCATGGTTGAGAAATTGCATTACCTTCATCTACAACAAGAACAATGTCACCTTGCTTCACAGAGTGAAAGCACATTCTACAAGGTCTGTGGCAACTTCAGCAGCTTTCCATGCTAGGGCTTCCCTCAATGATATTTGCTTAGCTGCGACTTGAGCCAAACCTCATACTTTTATCCTTCATTACAAATTGGATTTGGACTCCAGAGCCTCCAGAGGTAGAGCTTCTTTTGGCTCCATGGTGCTCAGGAATGTCCTTCCATGAGGGCCACCCAGGGATACAGGTAGCTGGGGACTCTGTCCCATCAGTAAGGCATGAACGAAAATTAACAACAGATAAATAAGTTATGTCTTACCTTAACGTTCCATCTTTGTTGTTGATCTTCATTCATTCATTACTCCCCACCCTCCGTCCCTCTCTGGAGGTTCCTGGTTTATCTCCTATACTCCTTTATTGTAGGTCTGATGTTCTTCGTGTTTCACTTTTGCAATCATTACATTTGGGTAATCTGCTGGCAGGTTGCCCTCATTCGGCCTGATTAACAAAGTCTTGGGTCCTGCGTCGGTTGCTGTCCCTTCTTCCATGACATCAGGTCGTCAGGGGTATAAAACATGCAGCCAACGCCATTACATCAGTCTTTCTTGCCGAGCGGTAGCAGAAGCAGTTCGCAAGTGCCGGTCGGCCGACTCCTGAAATTTTCGTTTTTGAGTTTCAGAACCGAAGTTTTCAACTAAAAAGCTAAGTACCCCATTGGGGAAACTTTTTCTTGCTCCTTACCAATGTCAGTAAATGTTAATAATTGCATTACTTGTCGATGCAAATATCTCCTAAAGATTTTCATTTGTACTGTATTCTTTGCCTAGGCCCTGACCCCAACGTACCTTACTGTCTGTTTTGTGCTAAATTTAATCAACGCACTATTAAACGTCGGTACATTTTTGCGTCTAAATATTTTGGCTCACGCTTTAATTATCCAGACATGTCGTCAGTTAGCTATCTGACTACCGGAATACCTAAAAAATGCAAAGAAAAAGACAGAGACAGGCCGTCGAGGTCCAAAACTGATGACGCTTCTCCTAAGCCAGTCGCCAGTTCTGCGGTATTCAGTGAGGCGCTTTTTGCAGCCTCTGATACCCGCTACTTCTGATTTGCAGGCCTACTGAGACCCATTCGGAGTCGGGTATGCCGCGAGATGCTTCAGTTATGGAACCCATGGATGTCTCTACCGTAGATGGGTCCGGAGCCGCTGTGCAGGCACTGGCTTCTGAGGGTGTTTTCAAGGCCTACAGATTTGTATATTAGACCGACGCCATCTTCAAAACTAAGGCCAAAATCTAAACCTATGACTAAAAAACGACGCTTGGGCCACATGTGCAGGCCCTATGCCTAAAAAAAAAAATTATCAAAATGGCTGAAGATTTAATTACTCTGAGGGGTAGCCACCCCCCCTCCCTTCTTAAAGGCCTAGGCAAGGCATTGATTATGAATTTTCTGAACAGGATTCTATTTCTTCTGACTCTTCTAATGAACACGATCTGTCTATACCTACTTATTAGGACTCTGATGCAGAAGATTCCATTCCTTCTGCTTCTCCCCCCCTGAGGATTTTTCTTTTGGGGAACATTACTTACCTTAAGGGAACATTTCCACTGGGAAAGTCAGGATTTCTCCAAATCTAGAAAGAGACTTAGGGATTTTCTTCTTCTACCTCAGCATAGGCCTTTGACTATACCTCCTGTTCTAGACATTGTTGATGATGTTTTTTCAGAATTTAGTATGGCTCCTGATTCTCTGCCTCCGGCTCCTTGTAAGCCAGACAGATACTACAGGGTTCCTCACTCCCACAAATTCCTTTTCAAAACTCCTACTGCAGATCCTGAAACCATTTCTCAGGGTCCCAAGGGCATTAAGGCTTCTACTGCTAAAAATCCTACCCCTTCTGATAGAGATTTCAGGGTGCTGGATAGATGGGGTAAGAAGGTTTGCACTTCTGCAACCTTGGCAATCAGGGCTTTAAACTGTCTATTTCATATGCTTAAATATCAACAGCATATTATGGGACTGCTTAAACAGAAAATGTTAATTTCTGACTGTGTGGAAAATAAAGGTTTACAGGATCTATTGCATTCAGCAGAAAAAGTTGGAAAACATACTTTGCAATGTGGTTTTGATTCTTTGGAGGCCTCTTGTAGGGCTGCTGTAACTGGGTCTGTGCTAAGAAGGCATGCTTGGCTCAAAGTGCAAACTCTGCCTGATCATGTTAAAGCAAAATTGTTGGATGCTCCTTTACAACAGGACCGTCTCTTTGGTAATAAGGCTGAAGAAGTTTTAAAAAAGATGAAAGATAAAGCTAAATCTATGCAAACTGTGAAAGATTTCTTACAAGTGCAACCTCCAAGATTTAGTAGGCACTGGCCAACTAAGAACTGGTCCTTTCCAGTTCCTTCGAGAGCCACTCAAGTCTCAAGTCGAACCCAGGCATTGCAAACGCTCCAGGTTTCAGTCACAAGGGACTTTTTGAGCAAAACAATGGGGTGCCTCCTCCAAATCTATAAACAACAAGACACCTCCCTATGGTAAGCAGTCTCAGTGACTTCCCTTTACTCTTACCAAGCACTTACCTTTTAGCCGCCCCTTTGGGGGGGAAACTGGCACTTCATGCAAGAAACTGACAACTTATAACCCAGGGCAAATGGGTTTTAAATATAGTATCCCAGGGATACAGATTTCATTTCCACACATTGCCAATCCCAAACGGATGGCCAGACCTGCCCCCAAATCAGTGGACAGAGGCCCAGAAACAAGTACTGTCCCTCATGAACATGGGGGCTATTCAGCCAGTACCAGAAGAGGAAAAGGGACAAGGTTTCTATTCATGACTTTTCCTGGTACCCAGAAAAGACAAATCATGGCGTCCAGTTTTGGACTTACCTACTCTAAACACATTTCTGGACATTCCAACATTCAAGATGCTGACTCTTCAACAGTTACTTCTTATGTTAGGCAAAGACGCCTGGTTGGTAACTCTAGACTTAAAAGAGGCTTACGTGCATAATCGCATTCAGGGAATCTTGCAGAAGATACCTCCGCTTCAAAGCAGGCTACTTGCATTACCAGTTCTCTGCACTGCCCTTTGACTTATCTACTGCGCCCAGAGTCTTCACAAAGTGCCTGGCTCCAGTAATTGCATTTTGCAGGCAAAGAAATATTCAGATATAGCCATACCTGGACGATTGTCTAATTCAGGCAGAAAACAGGGACATTCTTCTAAATCATCTGGCGTTTGTAAAAAGGGTTCTAACTTTTCTAGGGTACACTATAAACGAAAATAAATCACAACTGGTACCCTCTCAAAAAATTACATTCCTGGGTGCAAGCTTGAATACAACTGCCCAGATGGCTTACCTTACGCCAGAAAAGCAAATTCATTTAGTAACTTACTTTCAAACAGGTGGCCACAAAAACCCTGCTATCTGCAAGACAGACTCTGCAAGCCTTGGGGTTCATGACCTCCTGCATTCTTCTAATTCCATATGCAAGACTGTATATGAGGAAACTTAAGTGGTACTTAAAAAGTTTATGGAGTCATCATTGTCACAGCTTGGAAACAATGATTCCTATCATACATTGCCTGCAACTAGAGTTCCTATGGTGGGCAGAGGCCTGCCACCAAAACAAGGGACTGCCATTCACTCCACCCCTTGCCGCCCAAACCCTAACTACAGATGCATCAGACTATGCTTGGGGGGCTCATCTGGCAGAGAAGTGCATTCAGGGCAAATGGAGTCCAAATCAAATGCACCTTCATATCAGTCAAAAAGAAATGCTAGCTGTCCAGAATGCACTGACAGCCTTCAAGGACTACCTTCATCCAGGACAATTAAGGATGAAGACAGACAACACCACAGTTATGTGGTACATAAACAAGCAGGGGGGTACACACCTACCCCCTTTGCAGACTAGCCATGGCATTGTCGAACACGGCCTTGACCTATCAAATACAACTACAAGCTCAATTCCTGCCAGGAAAGCGGAATACTCTGGCAGACGAACTAAGCAGAAATCTCATGGACCCACACAAATGGAAACTGGAACCGCGGATTTTCAACATATTGACACGCAAATGGGGGAGTTCCAGACATAGCTCTTTTTGCCTCACCCCAGAACTATCAGTTGGACAAATTCTTCACAAAAACTCATCACAAAAAAAGCCTGAAAAGTGGATGCTGTATCCTTCAGCTGGAAAAACCTATCAGTCTGTGCCTTTCCCCCCTCTGCCTCTGCTCTCCAAAGTTCTACTAAAAGTCAAACAGGACAAACCAAAAATTATTTTGATTGCTCCAGAGTGACCTTGCCAACACTGGTACCCACTCCTGCGCAATGTGTCACACCTTCCACCGTGGCACCTGCCTCAAACACCTTACTGCCTCAGCAGAACAACCAAATTCTGCACACTCCGCTCCAAACTTTGAATCTTGCAGCGTGGCTAATCACCTAAATTCACCCTTAGCATCCCTCAGCAAACCTGTGATGGATGTCATTTTGGAGGCAAGAAGGCCTAGTATTAGAAAATCTTATGCTGACAAATGGAAAAGTTTCTGTGCCTGGAATCAATCACAAGGGATAAGCACAGCAGTGCCCAATATTCCTCAGATTTTACAGTACTTAACTGAGATGCTTCACAAGGGCCTGTCCTTTTCTTCCATAAAAATTCATGCCTCAGCCATTTCAGCTCATTACAACACAGAACCTCCCCTCTTCTCTCATCCTCTGCTAAAGCGGCATCTCAGACGGGCCAAAAACTTAAGACCACCCAGGAGAGCTCCAGCCCCTACCTGGGACCTCAGTTATGTATTTGAAAAACTCACTCTCCCTCCTTTTGAGCTAGCTGCTACTGCAGACTTAAAATTTCTCTCCTGGAAAATAGCTTTCCTTTTAGCAGTCACTTCAGCTAGAAGGATTTCTGAATTACAGGCTCTTATGGCAGTGGAGCCTTTCATAATTTTTTATGCGGACAGGGTGTCTCTCTTCCTTTATGCCAAGATGGTATCCATTGTGGCTCTTAATCAGACCATTCATTTGCCAACATCCACAGAACAAGGGGGAGCAGATTCTGCATTCATTGGGTGTACACAGACAACTTAGATTTTACTTAAACATGGCAAAATCTCAAAGAAAATCTGAACTACTACTGGTGGCATTTGCTGCAGGGGCAGAGGGGAAGGCTATTTCAAAGCAGACTATTTCCAAATGGATAAACCATTGCATCCGTTTCCCCTATATGCACCATGGTAAAACTATCCCCCAGGGGATCAGATCTCATTCCACCAGGGCTGCATCTACTTCTACAGCCTTTCTCAGAGGTGTTTCTACCAGAGGCATTCTAGAAGCTGCTACCTGGAGCTCAGTTCATACGTTCACCAAACATTACCACTTACCTTTCTTCTCTAAATCCAGAGCTGGCTTTGCTACTGCTGTCCTGCAGGGCCTTATAGCTGGTCCTAATGCTGTATAATTTCTTCCACCCTACCATAGCTTTGGTAATCTACCCAAATGTAATGACTGCAACAGTGAAACACGAAGAACATAGTACAGATGTCCTTCAAGGATGCATCTGCAGTCATAACATATGGGTTGTCCTGCCTCAGGCAGCCCTTCGGTCGGCCGGATTCCAAAGTCTGGGTCTGGCCTTGGCTGATGTTGCACTTTCCCCGACGTCAGAGCATCTGGGGTATAAAAGCATCAGCCGACGCCATTTTCCTCCGTCTTTCTTGCCGCGCGGTGCCCGAAGCAGAAGCTGTTCGCAAGTGCCGGTCGGTCAGATCCAGTGAATTCAGCTACAAAGACTTCGAAAAAGCTAAGTACCCCGTTGGGGACTCTTTCTTGCCTCAGCCGATGTCAGACAAAGTAAATAATTGTTTAACTTGTGGGAAACAAATACCTCATAAGGATTTCCATTCCTACTGCCTTCCTTGCTTAGGCCCAGACCACGACGTGTCGGCCTGTTCAGCCTGTGCTTCCTTCAACCGACGAACTCTTAGACGTTGGTCGGAGTTTGCAGAGGAATTTTTTGGGGCCAATTTTGCATATAAAATGCCGTCGGAGACTCCGACTTCGCATTTGGTGAAAAAACGGAAGGACAAGGACCGACACTTGCGGCCCGCGGTTTCGGCTGAAACCACGGTAAGGCCTACCGTGAGTGTCTCGGTTTCGGCCGAAACCGAGTCCTCGGAGATTCCTTCTTCCGAATCCTTTCTACTGACCACCGCGGCCCGGGAGGCCCCGGCTGAGTCGGCTACCGAGCTACCTACCGAAACCAGTGTCCAGGAAATGTCCGACACCATACCTTTGGACATTTTTACTCCTGCACGTGGGGCAGCTAGGCCCCCTGCTTCCATGTCCATTAAGGCTTTTTCTAGGGCTAAAGCTACTAAACTTTCTAAAGCTTTGCCTCCCAAGACTACCTCCCAGAGGCCTTCCTCTAGTTCTCAGATCCTCAGCCTTGCAGAGGACCTTATTTCTTTAATTAGGGGTTCACAACCTCACCCAGACAGGGCCTCTCACCCTCCACCAGACAAAAGGCCCAGGACTGACCCCTCTGACCCACACTCTTCAGATGAGTCCACGGATGGGTCTGAGTTGTCAGACCACCAGGAGGAGGCTTATTCACCCTATGAGGATTCTGATGCTGAAGAATCTATCCCTTCGGCCTCCCCTCCTGAAGAGTTTTCCTTTGGTGAGACTCTACACTCCATGAGAGAGCATTTTCAATGGCAAGGTCAGGAATTCTCTGATTCTAGAAAAAGATTAAGGACCTTTTTGCATTTGCCTCAACATAGGCCCTTAGCTATACCTCCTGTTTTGAATGTAATTGATGATGTGTACAATGATGTCAGTACAGCCCCTGATACTCTCCCTCCGGCCCCTGCCAAGCCTGATAGATACTACAGGGTCCCGGATTCTCATTTCCATCTGTATAAAGCCCATTCTGCAGACCCAGAAACTATTTCTCAGGGCCCTAAAGGGGTTGCAGCCGCCACTGCCAAAAATCCTCTACCCTCTGAAAGAGAGTCTAGAGCTTTAGAGAGATGGGGAAAGAAGGTATATACTTCTGCAACTCTTTCTGTCAGGGCATTAAATTGTCAATTTCATATGATACAGTACCAAGAGTATTTGTTAGATGAACTGAATAAGAAGCTTTCTTCTCCTGAACCCCTTGACCGTAAATCCCTTCAGGATTTGGTACACAACTCACAGCAGGTTAGTAATCATTTCTTAAAATGTGGCTATGATGCATTGGAGGCTTCATTTAGGTCAGCTATGACTGGGGCAGTCATTCGTAGGCATGCCTGGCTGAAGGAACAATCTTTGCCAGACCATGTTAAAGCTAAACTCCTGGATGCTCCAATGGAGAAACAAAATTTATTTGGCTCCTCTGCTCAGGAGGTCTTAAAGTTTGAAGAAAAGGCAAAATCTGTGCAAACAGTTAAGGATTTCCTGCAAGTACAACAACCGAGATTCAGCAGAAACTGGCCTACTAAGAATTGGTCCTTTCCAGACTCTGACAGAGCCCAGAGAGGAAGGAACAGACGCCCTAGAGGCAGAGGCCAATCGAAGGGCTCCTACAGAGGCCGTCAGTGGCAGCCTGCCAACCAGAGGAGTAGTGCAACAGCAGCAACAACAACTACTACACCAGGACAGGCTCAATGACTTTACTCTGATTCCGCCTACCAGGGATCAACTGGAAGCACCCTTGGGCGGAAAGCTGGCTTTATTCTCAAAAAACTGGCATTATATTACAAGGGACACATGGACACTGCAAATAATAGACAAAGGATACAGGTTCCACCTCCACACTTTGCCAAAAAGAAACGGAATGCCAAACCTACCACCAAATCAGAGGGCAGAGGCTTTAAGGCAGATCAACAACTTGCTTCAAATGAAAGCTATAGAAAAGGTACCACTTTCAGAACAAGACCAAGGATTTTATTCAAGACTATTCCTTGTACCAAGAAAAGAAAATCAATGGAGGCCTATTCTTGACCTGTCCGCACTGAATACTTACCTCATTGTGCCAAAATTCAAGATGCTGACCCTACAGCAACTTCTTCCCATGTTGGGCAAGGAGTCTTGGCTGGTGACTCTAGATCTCAAGGAGGCATACCTGCACGTCCCTATTCGACCAAGTTGCAGAAGACACCTCAGGTTTCTTGCAGGATCAGAGCATTATCAATTCTCAGCATTGCCCTTTGGCTTATCTACTGTGCCCAGAGTATTCACGAAATGCCTGGCATCAGTAATTGCACACTGCAGACTTCAGGGGATTCAGATCTACCCATATCTGGACGACTGCCTTATACAAGCGGACAACAAGGGAAATTTGATAAAGGACTTGGCCTATGCCATCCACCTGCTACAGGCCTTGGGATACACAGTCAACATCCAGAAGTCAAGACTTGTGCCATCCCAAAGAATAACATTTTTGGGTGCAGAACTGGACACAACCACCCAAATGGCCTTTCTCACAGAAGAAAAACAAAAACAACTTCCAGATTACTTCATGATTCTGACAAGACAAACTCAGCTTACTGCAAGGAAAATCCTGCAGGCCCTGGGTTACATGGCATCCTGCATAATTCTGATACCACAGGCCAGGCTGCATATGAGAAAATTACAATGGTACCTAAGGAGTGTATGGTCTCAACACAGTCACAGTTTAGAAACATTGATACCAATCATTCCTTGCCTTCAAAAGGAATTTCTGTGGTGGGCTCAGGCCTGCCAGTCCAACAGAGGGTTGCCTTTCAACAAACCAAAAACAAAACAAACCATCACCACGGACGCTTCAGACCGAGGATGGGGAGCACACATGGAGGGCAAATGTATCCAAGGGCTATGGTCTCAAGGTCAGCTACGCATGCACATAAACCAAAATGGAATGCTGGCAGTGATGCATGCAATCGAGGCTTTCAAACCCTTCCTCCATCAAGGCCACCTGTTAATAAGGACAGACAACATCACGGTCATGTGGTACATAAACAAGCAGGGAGGCACACACTCCTACCCTCTCTGCCGGCTGGCTATGAATCTATGGGAACTATGCCTGAACCTCAATATCCAACTACAGTCCCAGTTCGTGCCAGGAAAAGAGAATACACTGGCAGACAGCTTAAGCAGAACTACCATGGATGCACACGAATGGATGCTGCACCCAGACATCTTCCAACTCATAGCAAAGGCATGGGGAATGCCGGAGATAGATCTGTTCGCCTCCCCCCTCAACCATCAACTGAAGACATTCTGCTCAAGGACATACCACCCACAAGCTTGGAGGGTGGACTCTCTCTCTTTCAGCTGGAAAGCTCTAAAAGTATATGCCTTCCCACCTCTCCCATTAATGTACAAGGTTCTACTGAAGATCAGGGAGGAGCAGCCAAGAGTGATTCTGATAGCTCCAGACTGGCCAAGGCAACACTGGTATCCACTATTGAGAAGCATGTCACAGGCAAAACCATGGCCTCTCCCCCTGTGGCCTCTTCTTCTGGCGCAGAACAATTTCAAGGTCATGCATCCCAACTTGAAAACATTGCAGCTAACTGCCTGGAAGATTCCTTAAATCCCAAACAAAATGTCTTATCACAGAGAGTGAAGGACATCATCTTGGAAGCTCGCCGGCCTTCCACAAGGAAGACATACTCAGCTAAATGGAAAAGATTTCTCATTTGGAACACATCAAAAGGCTCAGATGTGACAGTGGCAAGCATGACACACATTCTGGAATACTTAGCAGAATTGTTCCACAATGGCCTGTCCTATTCTTCCATTAAGATTCATGCCTCAGCAATTTCAGCAGAATACAATGTGGATCCACCTATCTTCTCACACCCTCTCCTCAGGCAATTTCTGAGAGGGATCAAAAATATTAAACCTCCAAGAAAACCCCCTCTACCCACTTGGGATCTCAACTTTGTGTTGGAGAAACTAACACTTCCTCCTTTTGAACCAGCAGCATCAGCAGATCTACAGTTTCTGTCTTGGAAAACTGCATTCCTTTTGGCAATAACTTCAGCAAGAAGAGTATCGGAGTTACAAGCATTAATGGCAGTACAGCCATTTCTTATCTTCCATCAGGACAGAGTTTCACTAAGAACCAACCCTACTTTTATGCCAAAGGTGGTATCTAGGGTATCCTTGAACCAAGCTATTCACTTGCCTACATTCTTCCCAAATCCACAGAATAGAGGGGCAAAACTTCTGCACACCCTGGATATACGCAGACAACTACGCTACTACTTGGACAGAACTAAAACTAGCAGAAAGACTGACCAACTATTTGTAGCATATGCCAACAGACAGTTTCAAAATGGATAGGAAATTGCATTCGATTTTGTTACTCCTTTCATGGAAAAACAGTTCCTGAAAACATCAGGCCTCATTCCACAAGGGCCACGGCCACCACTACAGCCTTCCTACGAAGGGTGGCTACCAAGGACATTTTAGAAGCTGCTACTTGGAGCTCTGTGCAGACATTTGCCAAACATTACAATCTACCTTTATACTCCAGATCCAGAGCAGGTTTTGCTACTGCAGTCCTGCAGGGGATATTAACTACACCATCCTTTTCTTAGTACCTCCTCCCCCAGATTGGCTATGGTATTCTACCCATATGTTATGACTGCAGATGCATCCTTGAAGGACATAGTACAGTTTTGTACCTACCATAAATGTAGATGTCGGATAGGTATGCATCTGCAGTCAGGTTTACCCTCCCTCCTACCCCTCTGTGGTATTCCTAGGGTACTTACCCCTCTTTTAGCTAGCTGGGGGAATCTATTATGGTGTATTTGTTTGTATATACTTGTATATAATTATATAATTTTGCAAATGTTTGGAACTTTTTGCATTTATCCAAATTTAGCCTTCCTAGAGGGCACCTGGCATCTGGGGCAAGAAAAACTGAGGAAAATGGCGTCGGTTGATGCTTTTATACCCCAGACGCTCTGACGTCGGGGAAAGTGCGACATCAGCCGAGTCCAGACCCAGACTTTGGAATCCGGCCGACCGAAGGGCTGCCTGAGGCAGGACAACCCATATGTTATGACTGCAGATGCATACCTATCGGACATCTACATTTATGGTAGGTACAAAACTGTACTTTGTGTACACTTATCATAAATGTAGATGTTTGAGTGTATTCACTGTTACAGTCCTGGTTACCCACCCTCCAGTCCCCTATTTTTCCCTGACTATACCTATACTTTCTTGCACTATCCCCTTTTGGTGTATTTGCTTTTGGGATTGGAGGTATATTTTTTGTGTTTTTAATTTTATTTGCTCCCCCATTTGGGGGGCACCTGCCATCTGGGGCAAGAAAAACTGATGTAATGGCGTCGGCTGCATGTTTTATACCCCTGACGACCTGACATCATGGAAGAAGGGACAGCAACCGAAGCAGGACCCAAGACTTTGTTAACCAAGCCGACTGATTGCAACCTGTCAACAGATTACCCAAATGTAATGACTGCAACAGTGAATACACTCGAACATCTACATTTATGGTAAGTGTACACAACTGTACTTTGTGACCAGAGGTAACCTCTACTTATGTCTGTCAACTTACAAACTCGACCTGAGGTAACAGGGAGCAGAGCATTTTGGGTAGGATCTTGGCTCGAGAGTTTTTGGCTGACGCGAGCTTGATATAAGGTCTGCTCTGTTCCGAGGACGTAACTGATAACCCGTCAGTAATGAATGAATGAAGATCAACAACACAGATGGAACGTTATGGTTTCCTTTGAATCCAAGTCTCCCATTTTCCCTTTCAACTCCCACGCAGTCTAAACCCTGTAGACCCCTCTGACTTTAAGTGGACAGTCTTACCAAAACACATAAATGAAAGAGATGTTGGCAGTAGTAAATACACTTAATTCTCTGAATCTTGTATGGTCCCCTGAACCATGTCAGGTGATTGCAGATAACACCACAGTGATGTTCTACATTAACTGGGGACCCACTGTGCCATCTAGCCATGGTAATCTTGGATATTACTTTTCAGCACAATCCCACTCTGCACAGTATAATTTTATGGTAGTCAACTACCTTAGATAGATTTATTAGTCTCCATTCAAAACAAATGCTCCAGCAAAATTCTGTTCAGTGATCATGGTATGCAGACCTGGAAAATGGATCCATTTTCAGTTCCTTAGGAATGTTCCTGTATGTTTTTTCACCCTTCCCACTGAGATCCAGGGGCATTCATTCTTTAGATTCAGAAGGACTCTCCAAAGATCATTATGGTGATTCTGTTCTGGCCCAGATAACAGTAGATGTTAAGTTGTCTATCTCGCCTTCATTCTTGCTGGATGGGTTGACTCGGCCACTCTAAAAGCTCGAGAGCTAGTTCCACCGGCTCGAGGCTCCCCTATATCCCACAGTGCTAGGCCGTAACTCCTCAGATCTCGTTTGCCACTATAGCTATCAAGGTGCTCTTCAACCGGCTCATCAGGTTAGTTGTTTCTAACTAAACTTTTAAAAAAATTAGACCCCTTTGAGTTATTTTTCCTGTATTTAAAACCCTTTTAGGTAGTTTCTTACCATCCCCTTCAAGTTCCCCACCGTTTTTCCAAGAACTTTTAGAGTTCTTTCCTTAAACTGTTAGGCCTCATCCCTCCCTTCCTAGTAGTTGGAGTGTTTGGGTTTTTTCTGAGGAAATTAATTTATTTAATTTAGTTTAATTTAGTTTATTTTACTTTAAGGGTAATCTGTGTGTGTGTGACTTGAGTGATTACTCTACTTTTCTTAGCATGTCTAAGGAATCGAAGGTCTCAGGCTTTAAGAAGTGTGACTCGTGCTGTCAGAAGATGTCTCTGACAGGCGGTCACACTTCTTGTGTATACTGCCTGGGACCTTTGCACCTGCAGGACTCATGTGCTGTTTGCCATGGCTTCAGCCCTAGAGTCTTGCAGGAGCGTAAAAATAAGCTTATTCTAAGGGGCTTATTGAAGCCTGAGGGTCCCCCGACTCAATCCTCGGGGAAACCCTCAAAGCCTCCCAGACCTTCGGCTCCGGCCTCTGAGTCGTCTTCTGGGGCTCCGAAGGCTGTTCGAACATCGGCTCCGGCCGGAGCCGATGACTCTCGAACTCATGTCCCTACTGGAGCCGAGGAAGACATCGGTGAGTCGGCTCCGATCAAATTGTCGGAACCGACCTCCAGAAAAAGGTCCCGGTCACCATCTATTGGCTCCGTTCATTCGGCTCCAGCATCACCATTGCTGTCTGAACGGAGCCATAGATCTCACTCCTCTAGGTCGTCGAGACTATCGGAGCATGACCTTCAGAGGGTAGTGAGTCGACTTCTTAAGTCCAAGGCACTGGCCCAGATGCTTCAAAGTCAGACTCCAGTCGAGGGCTAATCCAATCACTCAGAATGTTCCTCCTCTGACTCATTTGAGTTCGGAGCCGGGGCGGCTCGGACCCGAGACTGTGGTGGTGTCGGAACCAATACCATTGTCTTCGGTGCCGTCGTTTGCTCCGATGTCTTCCTTGGAAGAATCTTGGCGCCGGACTTCCCTCGTCGGCTCCGAGGGGGTGAGTGGCATCGGACCCTTGTCCGACCCCGCTCTCCCTCTCGGTGCTTTGGCACTGGTGAGTTCGGCTCCGACATTGGCCTCGGAGCCATCACTGTTGGTGCCGGGGGAGGTTTTCAGCTTTTCGGAGCGCGACCTCTGGCTCTGCCTGACAGGGGTGCCTTCGAGGTCATGAGGAACGTGTTAGAACCTGGTTCAACTCCACAGTCTGCTCAGTCTGCCCCTCCCTCCACGGTGCCTCCGGTGATTTCTGCTCACTCTCTCATCCTGGATCGTAGAGAGCCAGCTCCTCAAGTATCCCCAGTGGGGATCTCCTCCTCTTCCGAGGCCTCTCCTGACCTGGTAGGAGAGCCCCCTAGGAAGAGGCAGTGCAAGAGGAAGCACATTGACTCCCCTGAGTCTGTCACCTCTGACACTGATTTAGAGGATTCTGAAGGTTCCCCTCGTTCTCCCTCTGAAGATGTCTCCTTTGCAGACATCCTCGAAATCTTAAAACAGAGGGGGAATTGGCCAGCCCTTAACCCTTCAGAGGATGAATCGGTGTATCTTGAGGCGTTTGGCTCCCGCCCTTCCACTTCCTGGGTGTCCCCTCCCTTTGACCCCCTTATGCAAGTGGTGGCAAAGAAGGCCTGGACGGCTCCTGACTCAGTGGAACCCACCCCCAGGAGACCATCAAAATTTATCACTGCCCCCAAGGACAAAGAATTTTTAACCAAAGGCGTCTCTGTTGATGCTATGGTGGTGGCTGCGGCCACCAAGAAGGAGTTAGCTGATCCTTCGGTGCCTGTTCATCCTCCTAACAAGGAGTCTGGGACTATGGACAGGTACGGGAAGCGGATGTTCTCGTCAGCGACCTTTACTATGCGCTCACTGAATTACCTGTGTCATTTTCCTCATCTTCAGAGGAATTTGCTCAAGGAAGCGAGCGAAATGTTAAAGGACCCAACAGCTGCGGGTTTTCAGGATAGGATGAACTCTCAGCTGGTGACACTTAATTCTATAACTAACTCCTCCATGCGCCTCCTTTCATATGCGGTGGATGGAGCGAGTAGAGCGGCAGGTACAGGTGTGGCTTTACGTTGGCACGCCTGGATGCGGCTATGTAACTTTGCGGACCCTTTCAAGACGTCCTTCACTAACTCCCCTTTTGATGGATCATCCCTCTTTGGTCCTCAAGTGAAGGAAACCCTGACTAGGTGTGAAACTGATGGCAAAACTCTCTCTGCCATCTGAGTCCGTTTTTCTGCTCCTTCTAGGCCTTACCCCAAAGGCCAGAAGGGTGGAAAGATGTGGTTCCACAAACAATCTCAGGGAGATTTGCCTGACGCACAGAGTCTGTTCCCCTCTAGAGGCAGAGGGGGGAACAATAATGGTAGACGCCGTCCTAGAGGCAGAGGGGGCCCGCAGAATCAGGGCAGTCGAGAAACCTTTTCCAACTAGCCCTTTCAGCATCCCTGAGGTGTTGCCCGACTGTCCGTCTTTGGAGGCAGTCGGGGGAAGATTATCTCTGTACCCAGAAGCCTGGCTATCCCTAACTCAAGACAAGTGGGTACAGTCTATAATTTCCGAAGGCTACAGAATCCCATTCTTTCTCATTCCAAACCAATCCAAAAAATCCCTTCCAGACGTTCCACCCAGTCAAAGGGAGCAAGCAGCACTAGAAATTTCAAAGCTGCTTGCAAAAAGAGCCATTCAACCAGTTCCAGCAGACCAACAAGGATCCAGAATCTACTCCAAATTCTTTTTGGTTCCAAAGAAAACAGGGGACTGGAGACCCATTTTGGATCTCAGCAACTTGAACAAGTTTGTCAAGAAAACAAAGTTCCGGATGGTCACGCTGCAGTCCATTCTACCCCTTTTGGGGCGGGACAACTGGATGTGCTCAATAGATCTCCGGGATGCGTACTCTCACATCAAAATGAGTCGACGCTCCGGGAGATTCCTCCGCTTCAAGCTGGGAACCAGTCATTTCCAATTAAGGGCCCTGCCCTTTGGACTCACTACAGCCCCCCGAGTGTTTACCAAATGCATGGCAGTGGTCGCCTCTCATGTGAGACTACAAGGATTCCAAGTGTTTCCGTATTTAGACGACTGGCTCCTTACAGCCCCCACCAAGCATCTTTTGCTTCTTGCCAGAGACTACACCTTACACACATGTCAAACACTAGGCATTTCAATAAATTACGAAAAGTCTGTCTTGTCGCCTTGTCGTGTTATTACCTTCATAGGCGCAAATCTAGACACAGTCTCCATGTCAGCCAGACTCACAGAGCAGAGAATAGCAGACATACACAGACAAGTCTCTCTTGTCTTGCAGAGCAACAAAATCAGTCAGACTGATCCTGAAGGTCTTAGGGATAATGGCGGTGGCTATCCCTCTCCTCCCTTTAGCCCAATTCCACATGAGAATCTTACAATGGATGCTCTTCACACAATGGTCCTTCCAACGACTTCCAATGTCCCATCCTATTCGGATAACACAATCGTGCAAGAATCGCCTCTCTTGGTGGATCACATCTCCCCAGCTCTTCCTAGGGAGACCTTTCGTCCCTTCCCCTCCGGTTGCTGCAGTGACAACGGACGCTTCCCTGATCGGGTGGGAGGGGCATTACCAGGGCAGGACGGTCCAAGGCATGTGACAACCTTTCGAGTGCCACTTGTACATAAATGTCCTAGAGATGAGAGCAGCGCTTCTAGCGTTGCAAGCCTTACAAGACTCTCTTCCCAAGGGAACTATAGCAATTCAGACAGACAGTATGTCTGTAGTGTGGTACATCAACAAACAAGGCGGAACCAGATCTTACCCCCTATGTCGAGAGGCACTCAGACTGTGGCAATGGGCGATTTCCTCTCAGCGGTTTCTATTAGCAACGCACATTCCCGGGAAGTCCAATGTGATTGCGGACAAATTGAGCAGAGCTAGTCTCATGCCTCACGAGTGGTCTCTGAAGAATTCAGTGTTGGAGAAAGTTTTTCGAAGGTGGGGCCGGCCTTGCTGTGACCTTTTCGCTACTCCCCAAAACAGCAAGTGCGACGATTTTTTCACTCTCTTTCCCCAACCAGGCCACCCCAGCAGAGACGCTCTAGTACACGATTGGCCCCGGGGACTTCTGTATGCTTTTCCTCCCTTCCCACTGATATCTCAACTAATACAGAAAGCAAGATAAAAATTCAAGGAATACACCACGGACTGGATGAAATCACCACTGTTATAAAGTTTAAAAGTTTAATGAAACAAACGGCACCAAAAACAGGACAGTAAGCGCTTTCACGTTCATCTAACGCTTCTTCAGACTTCTGAAGAAGCGTTAGATGAACGTGAAAGCGCTTACTGTCCTGTTTTTGGTGCCGTTTGTTTCATTAAACTTTTAAACTTTACAACAGTGGTGATTTCATCCAGTCCGTGGTGTATTCCTTGAATTTTTATCTTGTTTCCTGTTTGCTGGTTTTCAAGGATACTTTACTCAACAGGATTATTATTACTTTCTTTTTAATACAGAAAGCCATCGCTCAGAAAGCTTCCATGATCCTCATTGCCCCTTACTGGCCTCGACAGGTTTGGTTCCCATTTCTCCACCGTTATCTGTTGGAGCAACCTTGGCTTCTGGACCCAGTTCCAGACCTCTTGACCCATCAGTCGGGTCAGTTGCACCACTCCCTCCCTTCTCTGAACCTCACAGCGTGGTTCCTCCAATTCCAACTCTAGCCAGGCTTCCTCTAATATCTCACTCAGTTCGAGATATTTTGATAGCCTCTCATAAATCTTCCACTCAGAAGATTTATCATAGTAAGTGGAAACGTTTTTCCTGTTGGGCGCAGTCAAAGGATATAGATCCTTTCACTGCTTCCATTCAATCAGTTTTAGACTTTCTAGCCGAACTTTTCCACTCAGGTTCGTCTCCGTCTACCATCAAAGTTCAATTGGCAGCAATATCGAACTTTCATGTTGGAGTCTCAGAGTCCTCCATTATGTCTCTCAAACTCTGCAAAGCCTTTTTAAAGGGAGTTTTACTCCTCAAGCCACCTATCAGGGATCCTCCTCCTCAATGGGATCTCAACTTGGTTCTAGCGTCCTTAATTCTTCCCCCCTTTGAACCTGCGGCTTCATGTTCAATGAAGTTACTGTCTTGGAAAACACTCTTTTTAGTAGCTATCACTTCAGCTAGAAGAGTCTCTGAACTCCATGCTCTGTGTAGTCGACCCCCTTATCTTTTGTTTCATAAGGATAGGGTGTCCTTACGTACTAACCCGTCCTTTTTGCCTAAGGTAGCTTCACTGGCAAATTTGAATCAAACCATTGATCTTCCTGTGTTCTTCCCTAATTATTCGAACAGGTCAGAACAAAAATTACATTGCTTAGACGTTCATCGCCAACTTAGGTACTATTTAGACAGGACCAAACAATTCAGGAAGTCTGATCAACTCTTTGTTTCTTATGCAGAAGGTAGAACGGGCCTTCCAGTTTCTAAAGTATCTCTCTCTAGATGGCTTAATTTGTTGATTACCCTTGTGTATGAGATCAGACATCAACAGTTGCCATCCAAACCCAGGGCTCATTCAACTAGAGCTTTAGCCACATCTATAGCTTTCCAAGATAGGCTGCCTATTGATTCGATTTGTTCTGCAGCTACTTGGGCTTCTCCCCATACCTTCATTTCTCATTTTAAGTTGGACTTGGCCTCTAGAGACCGAGCCAACTTTGGTTCCACTGTACTCAACAATCTGTTCCTATAGGCCACCCGGGACAAGGTGCTAGGGACGCGGTCCCATCCAGCAAGAATGAGGGTGAGATAGACAACTTAACATTTAGAAGTTATGTACCTACCATAACGTTCCATGTTAGTTGTCGTCTTCTCGCCTTCTTTCTTGCGTCCCACCCTCCTTCCCCCTAGCCTGGACAGACCTAGAGGAGTTTGTTTTGTTCCTTTTATGGAATTTCCTTGCTGGGCTTAGCTTTCAAACGAGATCTGAGGAGTTACCGCCTAGCATTGTGGGATATGGGGGAGCCTCGAGCCGGTGGAACTAGCTCTCGAGCTTTTAGAGTGGCCGAGTCGGAGCCGAGGAGCGGCTCCGAACCCATCCAGCAAGAAAGAAGGCGAGAAGAAGACAACTAACATGGAACATTATGGTAGGTACATAACTTCTAATTCGGTTAACTTCTCATGCTGTTTCCATGGCCTGGATTAGTTTTGGGGGCAAGGATTAGCACTGTATTATCTGCTTTTACACCAATGGATATAGTCCCTTCAGTTCCATACTTTTTGGATCCTGCAGTTGCTACCCCATTTCGTCAGTGCCAGCAACCATCTGGCACCATGAGTTTGATATCAAGGCTTTGGTGCTGGGTTAGTCCCATCCCTTTGGGGCAAATATTGGTATATTATGTTGTCATCATCTGATCTATCAGATTTGTATCGCTACATGTGAAATCTGTGACTCTTTTTACATTAGCAAGACCGAGAGGAAATTGAGGCAGAGAATTTGCGAGCATTTATATGAGATAAGGAAAAGAAAAGAGAATAACGCTCTGTTTAAACATCAAAACAATCGTGGCACAGCATAGACGTAGTCCCACGAGACCCCAGGGGAGGGCCTTGGGAGACTCGCCTGGAATATAGGCAGGTATTCTTGTTGCAAGTTTTGCCCCTGGTTTAAATGAAATGTTATCCTTGCAACTTGTGCTGAAATTGAGATCAGCTAAATTATAGTATGTTGTTATTATAATATTTATATTTATATTTTGAAATAATTTTATATATTATATATGTAAGCATTTTATGGTTTATTTTAATAATAATATATGTATTTATCTTTTAACAAGATGAACATACATTTAATGTAATTTCCACAAGATGGTGGTATTTCATTGTATTTTGGATTCAATTTAGCTTCTGCTTTTGAAAAAAACATTTTTAGAACCATTTCAGGTTTGTGCTGGTAATTGTTTGTGTCTTTTGGCTTTTCCCGGTTAGGGGTCGCCACAGCGGAACTCCGGTCCGCTAATGATTGGCAGTAGATTTTTTACGTGCCAAGTTTGCCAGCCCTGATACACGGCCTTCAACGAAGGTACGCCCATTCACGCATGTCTCCACACAGAAGACGCTCTCACTGAGAATCGAACAGCACAACGTCTTGCTGTGAGGCGACAACGCTACCGCAGCACCACCACCGCAGTAGGTTTGTGCTGGTAATACTTATATTTAACAAAGCAATTTTAACTACGGTTTATGTTTGAAGCATTTTATATAACAAAATATATATACATGTCTATTTATTATATGTACTTTTGGTTTTAACTTTTAGGTTCATTCACCTTTAAGGTTCATGTGTTTTAATGCATTTTTCATGTGTAATTGAATTTGTTCACTCATTGGTTCATTTGAATTAGATTAGTTTATTCACCAAAGGAAGAGAGGTTAGGTACCTGATGAAGTTATTATGACGAAAACGTATGTGGATTAACTTTACAGCATTATTGTGTTGTTGCTTGTGCTTTGCAATTTCGTTTGCTGTACTGCTATGATTTAGCTTGCTGTGGATTGTTTTTGTGCTTGTTCATTAAAGCAGTTGTCCGTTTTGCTGAGCTCCGTGTGTGCCTTACTTCAGGTTTACCAGTGTTTATCTTGGGCGCTCAGACCACTGGTTTGATTTCTGAACCTAACTTCGGTGTCACTGCTTCACTTTCTTAGCCTTGCATGTCAGCACTAAGGAGATAGTATCTTTGAACAGTTTTGCTTTTCAGATCTTTGGAAAGTACTGTTATGTTGTCCCTTGGTTGGTACTTGCAGATGTACCTTCAACCTCAGCTCACCCGAGATCCCCGCTCACTTCCATCTCCAAACTCGAGGTCTGAGTTGTTTTTCTCTTTGGAGAAAGACCTCTCCTTAGACTTCTGAGATGAGTCCACTCCATGAGTGTAGAAAGAGGAAGCAGCTAATCTCTCCAGCTGAGTCTTGAATTCTGACAAAGGAGTGAGTTCCCAAAATTCCTCCTACAGATGATCCTAAATTCTTAAATTGATGAGACAGAAGGGGATAGTGACCTGGTAATTCTGTAGGAGGCCTTTAGGGTGGTCCCATTTACATCTTTGGTGGCTCTTCCCACTAAAAGTAGTGGTAGGTCTGATTATGGACAGGGCTTTAACCAGCAAGGCTTACTCCAGTCTGTGGAAGCCTGAAGCGATCCTTCAGCCACCCAAGGACTGGAATTAGTGGAACAAGGCACTTCTTATGGACTCTATATCCAAGTAGGGATAGAAACCAAGAAGAAGCTTTCTGGTCAGACTTCTAAAGTCCATCCTCTGAACAGGGACTCCAGTTTGATGATCTGCATGGGAGTGTGTGCTTTCATGTTTGATGCTTTTGCTACAGTGGGTCTCAACTCTCTGATATACATAAATCTATTTTCAGTAAGAACTAGAGGAGAAAAATCCTAAAATCTCTGAAAAGGGTTGCCTCCCAGTGATTTTCAATGTCTAGACGTATCTGTAGTATAACTGATGGAGCACCCAGAGAAGCCAAAACAGGCATCACCGAGGCATGACTCCTAGCTCAGGGTTTGTAGTATTGCAGAGAAATTCAAAGCATCTTTCACCAATGCCCCATACGACAGGTCATCTCTGGACCCAAGATGAAAGCGACATTACTTAAGAGCGAACTTGAAAGCAAGACCCGCCCAGCTGTTGGTGACAAATTCTTGGCCCCTTTAGAGAGCCTTTTCAAGACACTAAAAGGATGATGAGAATTTGTGGTACTGTAAGACTCAACAGCAGGTTTTCAAGCAATGTGGAAGTCCCCTAAGACAAGGGGGCACCTTCAGTGGATGCAGTCCTTGAGGGAGAGGGGCTCAACAGAATTAGGTTTCCAGTGGCTCTTTCTTCTGTGAGGCAGCAGTAGAGTACCTGAAGGCTTGCCGTAACTGTCACATGCTAGAGGAGTTGTTTTTTTCACCAGCCATTGTGGCAGTCCATCACACTGAACAGGTGGGTAAGGGATACTATGTCCAGATTCTGTACAATACCAGTTTGGGGGAAAACCAAACCTGAGCTCTCTTCTGTTATGAGATCTGCCATCCTGTCTTTAGGAGGCATCCAAAGCAGTGGCCATTAACCTACCACAAAAGATGCCCAGTCAGCAGGCCACACCAGAGCAAGACTTGTATTCCCATTTCTTTAATACTGAGTAAAACCAAGAATGCCCAGCTCTTCTTGGGTATCTGTGGCCTTAACAACTATGTGAAAGCGAACCTGCTGCAGGTAGTTGTGGTGCAAGGGATGGGGATTTGATATGCTCCATAGACCTCTAATACACTTATCAGGCTCTTCAGGATGTTCTTATGCTTCTGTGTAGAGACCAGTCTTTACTAGTTGAAAGCCATGCCATTTGATCTCACACCCTGCCCACCCCTCCAGTGTTCACGAAATGCATGGCACTAGTAGCAGCGCACATGAAGCTAAATAGAATCAGACTATTCCTGTATCTAGACAACTGCCTCTCATTTTTTACCATAAGAAAGTCATTGATCAAAACAAGTGGCTACTTGAAACAGCTGTGCCCATCTTCTGGGATTTTAGTCAGCCCTGCAGAGTCACAGCTGGAGCCTTTGCAGAGCTTAATTTTCTTAGATTTGCCTGTCACCATTCATCAGATTGTTCCCATAGGATAGACTGTCAACATTACAAAATACAGTCCATCTTTTATTGTATCACATCACCACCTGCATTTATTGTTCTAAAGGTGCCTGGTCTTATGGCAGCTTTAATCCACTTCATTCCATTACAGAGATTTCATATGAAGCAAGTGTTCACCTTTCCACAAATGCCTAGCTAGGTTTAGAAATTTATTTTACTGGAAACAGTCTGAAGCTACGCCAGAGACTGGCAGAATTTATCATTTTATTCAGGATGAGATTCCAAATGTTTTGGCTGTTCCTATTCGCCTACCGGCCTTAGAAGCTGTTAATAAAACTGCATGTAAAACTCTTGTCTGCTGAACCAGTACGATAAAAGGCTACGAGCAAATGCAAGCTTTACTCTGATCTTGCAGCACTTTGCTCCCTTCTCAGCTGAGCCAGTTGCAGTTTCTCTAGCATCAAACTTTTACAAAATAGCCTTGTCATATAATTTTAAACTGCCGGATAAAATTGGCAAGTGGTTAGAATCTCTGGGAGGAAGAAAAGTTGGCTCAGTCTAGTAATATGGTTTTTAGAATTTTAAATCACCACGATTTCATGTGGAAATTTATTTTGCAATGTGCTTACAGTTTAGATGACATTACTGTATCTTTGCTGAACAGATATAGATTTTACGTAACAGAAGTGTTGTATGAATGAGATGGTTTCTAATGTGATTCAGGTTTCAAAAAATGTTGAAGGTATGGGAGGGAGGTTGGCACAATGGTTCAGGTGTTTACCTTACACGCATAAGGTGCAGGATTTGATTCTCACTTGGGGTAATTAGCTAGGCTTAAAGTGGCCCACAAGAGCAGTTAACCTCGTATGAACCTATGAGGCGTGTCTAGGAAGGTGCGGACACACCTGTTGTATTGGGAAGGTATGCTGGGTTGCATAACCAGAATTTTTCTAAGGGATTTACAAAATGAGATTTTGAATGCTCCTTTCAATTCTGAATTTGTGCTTGGCCCTGCCGCTGCCCCTGCCCAGAATCTCAAATAATGGGTTGATAGAGGTAAACTGGGGGAGGAAGTATCTAGAATGTTTTGTATTTCCAGGGTCTCCTCTAACCAGGTGTACAGCTTCAGTGGGCAGAACAAACCATCCCAGCTTAACAAGAGTCAGGATACCAAGTGGTAATAGCAGGAGGTTAATCCTTCCAAACCAAGTAAGAGGTTCCTTTCCCAAAAAAATATAATTCCCATGCTAATGAATGACTGTGCTAAGACTCTGGACATTCTGTCCCTTTCTCCTGTCTCTCTTTCACCTCCCCCCCGGGCATTTGCTCTACCCAACAGCCTGACCATAGTTTGTCAGGTAATTGTGTTGAGAATAATTCATTGAGGATAGTTGTGGCAGTGGACAAAATAAATCCTCGTTTCTTCAGGGAAATCAACCCCCCCTCCCCAACGCCCGCCAATACAGACACACGTCTTTTGTTCACTCTCTCTGGTGCTCCTCCATAAGTTGCAAGCAAAAGGAAAATGATTTTACACCAGACAGTGCTGTTGTGGGAGCCAGTATTAGATTTGTTAGACTTGAATAAAAGTACCCAAATTCAGAATGGTCACCCTGCTTATGGTCCTGCCCCTTCTTATGGACGTCTGATGTCCTTCAAGAATGCAACTGCAGTCATAACATGTGGGTTGTCCTGCCTCAGGCAGCCCTCTGTCGGCCGGATTCCAAAGTCTGGGTCCGACGTTGGCTGATGTCGCATTTCTCTCCGACGTCAGAGCGGCTGGAGTACATAAGCATCAGCCGACGCCATTTTCTTCAGTCTTTCTTGCCGCGGTGCAAGCAGAAGCAGTTCGCAAGTGCCGGTCGGTCAGCTCCTGTATTCTACGATACCGAAGTCATCAAAAAAGCTAAGTACCCCGTTGGGGACCTTTTCTTGCCTCAGCCGATGTCAGAAATTACTGAAAAAGTTAACAATTGTCTTTTTTGTGGTAAACAAATACCTCATAAGGATTTCCACTCTTACTGCCTCTCTTGCCTGGGCCCAGACCACGACGTCTCGGCCTGTGTAGCCTGTGCTCGCTTCAACAAGCGCACTCTTAGGCGCAGGGTGGAGTTCGCTGAAGAATTTTTCGGCGATAATTTTGCTTACACCATGCCGTCTGATCTTCCGACATTGCAAACTCCCAAAAAGCGAAACGACCGGGACCGACATCCTCGGCCCGCGTCTACCACCGACTCCACGCCAAAACCTAGCACGAGTGCTCCGGTTCCCTCTGAGACGGTCTCTCCACCGCTCTGAACCGTAGACTTTGCATTACCGACGACTCCGATTCCAGACATTACTCAGACACCAGTTATAGATTTTCCTCCGGATACCGAAACCGAGGAAATGCCCGAGACCATTGCTGTAGACAAGGTCACTCTTGCACGTGGAGCTGCCAGGCCCCCTATGGCCATGTCTATTAAGGCCTACACTAGGGCTAAGGCAGCCAGCAAAACAAAGCATATTACTTCTAAATCCTTACCTCAGCCGACTCCGGAGACACAAATTATGTCCATGGCTGCTGATTTAATTTCCATGATCAGAGGTTCACAGGCCCATCCTGAGAGAGCATCCCAGCCTCCTCCTGATAAAAGGCCCCGGGTTGAACCCTCTGACCCCACTCCTCCTGATGAAGATTCTGAGGGCTCTGTCCACTCTGATAGCCAGGAAGAGCTTTTCCAGACGTATGAGGACTCGGATGCAGAAGATTCCATCCGTTCGGCCTCCCCTCCTGAGGATATTTCTTTTGGGGAAGTTCTGCACACCATGAGGGAACATTTCAAGTGGCAAGGTCAGGAATATTCTGATTCTAGGAAATGCCTTAGGACTTTCCTTAAGAAGCCTCAGCACAGGCCCTTAGCTATTCCTCCTGTACTTGATGTTCTGGATGATTTGTATTCTGACTCTAGTGCTACCCCTAATTCTCTTCCTCCTGCTCCAGCCAAGCCAGACAGGTATTACAGGGTCCCAGAAACTCATTCCCATTCAGGGCCCATACTGCTGATTTGGAAACTATTTCACAGGGGCCTAAAGGAGTTTCAGCTTCCACCTCAAAAAATCCTTTGCCCTCCAACAGGGAAGCTAGGTCATTAGAGAGATGGGGCAAAAAAGTTTGCACATCCACTACCTTATCTATAAGAGCTTTAAATTGCCTTTTTCATATGTTACAATATCAGGATTATCTCTTAGAAGACTTACAGAAAACATTAGCCTCTCCTGATCCTTTAGACAGGAAGACTTTGCAGGAAGCTGTACATAACACTCAGCAAGTAAGCAATCACTTCCTGCAGTGTGGATATGATGCACTGGAAGCTTCATGTAGGGCAGCTATGACAGGGGCAGTGATTCGTAGACATGCTTGGTTAAAAGATCAACCTCTACCAGATCATGTAAAAGCAAAACTTCTGGATGCACCTTTGGAAAAGAACAAGCTTTTTGGTGCAAATGCTAAGGATGTGTTAAAGACCATCGAAGAAAAAGCAAAATCAGTTCAGACTGTGAAAGATTTCCTCCAGGTTCAACCCCCCAGATTCAGTAGGAATTGGCCTTCAAAAAACTGGTCCTTTCCTAATCCAGAAAAGTTTCAAAGGGGTAAGAACAGACGTGGCCGAGGAAGAGGCCAATACAGAGGCCCTTATAGGGGACGACAATGGCAGCCAGGAAACCAAAGAAGTGCCGCAGGGGTTTCGCCTGCACAACAACCTCAAACTCAATGACTTTCCTCTACTACCGCCTACCAGGGAACAACTACAAGCTCCCTTGGGCGGGAAATTATCTCTGTTTGCAGAAAACTGGCACAGACTGACAAAGGACAAATGGATTTTGGACATTATAGACCGAGGGTACAGGTTTCATTTTCATACCTTACCAAGAAAACTAGGCATGCCAAACCTACCACAAAATCAGAGGGCAGAGGCTATCAAGCAAATCACTCTGCTGACTCGAATGAAAGCAATAGAAAGAGTTCCACAACAAGAACAAGACCAGGGGTTTTACTCAAGACTGTTACTTGTTCCAAGAAAAGAATCTCAATGGAGACCAATACTGGACTTGTCCGCATTAAACACCTTTCTCATAGTACCAAAGTTCAAAATGCTGACTCTACAGCAGCTCCTTCCCATGCTGGGCAAGGAGTCGTGGCTGATTACTCTGGACCTCAAGGAGGCATACCTGCATGTCCCTATCAGACACAGCTGCAGAAGATACCTCAGATTTCTTGCAGGGCCAGAGCATTATCAATTCTCAGCATTGCCATTTGGCTTATCTACTGCGCCCAGAGTATTTACAAAATGCCTGGCTTCAGTAATTGCTCATTGCAGGCTCCAGGGTATACAAATTTACCCGTACCTGGACGACTGCCTCATACAAGCGGACGACAAATTGCTGTTGACAAAAAACCTGGATTATGTCATACGATTACTTCTGGGATACACAGTCAACTTCCAAAAGTCAAGACTGCAGCCATCCCAGCAAATATTCTTCTTAGGAGCCAAACTAGACACAGCCTCTCAGATGGCTTACCTGACAGAAGACAAGCAAGAGAAGTTAACTCATTACTTCAAAGGTTTAGCAAAACTCACCCAGATGACTGCAAGGAGATTCCTACAGGCCCTGGGTTACATGGCATCCTGCATTCTACTGGTTCCATTAGCAAAACTACACATGAGAAAGCTTCAATGGTACCTAAAAGCATTTGGTCTCAACACAGCAACAACTTGGAGACAATCATACCACTCATTCCATGCCTACAAAAGGAATTCCTATGGTGGGCCTCGGTGAGCCAGGAAAACACAGGTATGTCATTCAAAAAACCACAGATAACACAGACCATGACTACAGACGCCTCAGACCTTGGATGGGGGCACATGGAAGGCAGGTGTATACAAGGACAATGGTCTCCAAAGGAAACACACCTGCATATAAACCAAAAGGAAATGCTGGCAGTAATGCATGCCTTCGAGGCTTTTCAACACCAACTCCAGCAAGGCCATTTAATGATACGGACAGACAACACCACTGTGATGTGGTACATAAACAAGCAGGGGGGCACTTACTCTTACCCCCTTTGCAGACTGACAATGCAGCTTTGGGAGAAATCACTGAGCCTAAACATCCAGTTACAATCCCAGTTTGTTCCAGGAAAAGACAATGTGTTGGTGGACAGCCTAAGCAGGAATTTCACAGATCCACACGAGTGGAGGTTACATCCGAAGGCCTTCAGACAACACACTTCGACATGGGGCAAGCCAGAAGTGGACCTATTTGCCTCTCACCTCAACCATCTTCTACCAAAATTTTGCACAAGGACATATCACCCAAAAGCTTGGAAAATAGATGCCCTCTCATTCAACTGGAACTCCCTAGCAATCTATGCATTCCCACCTCTGCCACTGATGACCTCAGTATTACTAAAGATCAAAGCAGAGAAGCCCAAGGGAATCATAATAGCTCTGGATTGGCCAAGACAACACTGGTACCCACTACTACGGAGCATTTGTCACACCAGGAGGTGGGCCCTCCCCCAGTGGCCTCTACTTTTGACTCAACGCAGTTTCGAAACACTGCATCCAAATCTTCAGACACTGCAGCTAACAGCCTGGGAGATCCCATAAATAACTTCAGCTTATCTCTCTCCAAGGAAGTTCAGCGGATACTAACAGAGGCTCGAAGACCATCCACCAGAAAGGTTTACTTAGCAAAGTGGAAAAGATTCAGCAATTGGAATACCAGCAAGGGACATGATGCATCATTGTTGAACATCCCACTCATCTTGGAATATTTGGCAGATATGTTAAAGAACGGCCTCTCATATTCTTCCATAAAGATACATGCATCTGCTATTTCAGCTAGATACAACACTGATCCTCCTGTTTTCTCTCACCCTTACTAAGACAATTCCTCAGGGAATCAAGAACATTAAGCCACCAAGAAAGGCCCCAGTGCCAGCCTGGGACCTCAATTTTGTCTTAGAAAAACTGACTCTACCTCCATTTGAGCCAGCAGCTTCAGTTGACTTGCAATTTCTCTCATGGAAGACAGCTTTCCTGTTGGCAATTACCTCAGCAAGAAGGGTTTGAGCTACAGGCCCTAATGGCAATACCACCCTTTATTATTTTTCATAGAGACAGAGTTTCATTAAGGACCAACCCTACTTTTATGCCAAAGGTGGTATCTAGGGTTTCTTTAAATCAAGCCATTCATCTGCCTGCTTTCTTCCCCAATCCTGAGAATAAGGGGGAAAGACTGTTGCATACCTTGGACATTCACAGACAACTTCGATACTACCTGGACTGAACCAAGGCCAGTAGGAAGTCTGAACAACTTTTTGTAGCTTATGCCCCTGCAGTCCAAGGAAAAGCAATTTCAAAACAGACTATTTCTAAATGGATTGGACATTGCATCAGATTCTGTTATTCCTTTCATGGAAAGACTTTTCCAGCCAATGTCAGACCACATTCCACCAGAGCTACAGCCACCTCTACAGCATTCTTAAGAGGGGTGCCTACCAAGGACATTCTAGAAGCTGCTACATGGAGCTCCGTGCATACATTCTCCAAACACTACAATCTCCCTCTATCCTCCAGATCCAGAGCAGGCTTTGTTTCGGCAGTCCTGCAGGGCTTGATTGCCACACCATTTTTTTCCTAGAGCATACCTCCTCCCCCAGCTAAGCTATGGTATTCTACCCACATGTTATGACTGCAGTTGCATTCTTGAAGGACATAGTACAGTTTTGTACCTACCATAAATGTAGATGTCCGATAGACATGTAACTGCAGTCGGATTTTCCCTCCCTCCATACCCCTCTATGCCTAGGGTCCACTCCTATCCCTGTTACTCTTAGCTGGGGATATCTGTTATGGTGTATTTGTTTTATTGCTCATTTATTTGTTTGGAATCCTGTTTTTGTCTTCCAATTTGATTACAGCCTTCCTTGGAGGGCACCTGGCGTCTGGGGCAAGAAACATTGAAGAAAATGGCGTCGGCTGATGCTTATGTACTCCAGCCGCTCTGACGTCAGAGAGAAATGCAACATCAGCCGACGTCGGACCCAGACTTTGGAATCCGGCCGACCGAGGGCTGCTTGAGGCAGGACAACCCACATGTTATGACTGCAGTTGCATGTCTATCGGACATCTACATTTATGGTAGGTACAAAACTGTACTTTTCATGGTGACATAAGGATGCTTATCCCATTCCAATTGCAAGTTAAATCTACAAAAGTCCTTTCTCACACCCTCATGATGGATTGTTTTCCTGGTAGTTACACGATAGACACATGAAGTATAGCCTTTGTATCAGAAAAGTCCTGACTTTACAGAACATTTTCAGGGATTTCTCTTCAAGAAGCTGCTTCTGAAAGATTGTTTCACAAAATTCTATACCTCATGGCATCGGTGATCCGTGGGACACCACTGGCCAGACTCCACATGAAAAAGATTCTGTGGTACTTATGGACCTAGCACTTGCATCCCTTGGAGTTTCAGGAGCCAGTGTTGGATTTTGTGAAATGAGAGTTAGTGTTCGAGCAGTCTTGTGTGTCACTGTCCAGACCCAGACCTACCCTTCTCCCAAAGCTCCGTTCATGCATTTAAGATGACCTTATCAGATTTTACATGGGGAGTCCAAGAGAGTTAAAGTGCAAGGAAATGAGGTTCTTAAGATGCTATGAAGCACATAAACGTGAAAGAAACGTTAGAAGACCTTAAAAGTTCTTCGCAAAAAGTTCTTCGCAATATATTGTCTCCAGGTCCTCTTTTAGTGGTCACAGACAACACCACTGTCATGATGTTCTTCATCTCACATTGCTGCAGTCCTTACATATGGGTAGTCCGCTGTCCTCGGTCGGCTCGAATACCAAAGTATTAGGCTGACGTCGGTCAAGGCGCTTAAAACTGACATCAGGACGTCAGGGTACAAAAGCGCATGACCGACGTCACATCCTCAGTCTTTTTTGCCGCATGGTCCGATGCAGAAGCAGCGTTGCAAGTGCCGTTCGGCGTTCTGAAATTTTTCGAGTTCGTTGTTTCAGACCGAATCCAAGTTGGCTAAGTACCCCGTTGGGGAATATTTTGTTTTTTTCTTGCCTCAGTGTATTACCGGATGTCAGAAAAAGTGAATAATTGTATTTCTTGTGGGAAGCAGATACCGCATAGGGATTATCATTCTTTGTGCATTCCTTGTTTGGGGCCTGAGCACGACGTAGTCGGGTGTCGCTTTTGTGCTAGGTTTAATAAGCGCACTATTAAGCGAAGGTTAGATTGTGCTAGGCTGGTCTTCGGGAAGCGGTGCAATTATAACATGCCGTCGGATACTCCAACGCCCGCTTCCACGAAGAAGCGCAAAGACAAAGCGGTTAAACCCAGGCAAGATGAGTCATCCGTTCCGGACGCCGGTTCTTTAGAGGCTTCAATGGAACCGGTGGTTCCGATGGAGGCTTCTCTGGAGTCTCAGGGGGAGACCTTGATTTTGCAGGATGTGGCCTCTCAAGAGGCAGGCCAGGCTGAAGGGGCTTCTCAGGTTTCTATTCTCCCCTCCCTTCCCAGGGTGGTTAGGCCCTCTCCTTCTGTTTCCAAGGCTTCTTCCAGAGGTAGGCCAAGTTTAGCTTCTGTTGGTGTCACTCCGAGTTCAGCAGGGTCTGTGCCTAAGAAGCACATGCTTAAAATGGCAGAAGGTTTGATTACTCTGATTAGAGGTTCTATGCCCCCTCCTGATAAGAGGCCTAGGGTGGAGCCAGAGTTGGAAAGTTTTGAACAGGCTTCGGATGATTCAGAGTCTTCGGCTGAAGACTTGCAGGAGTACACTCCTTATTCTGATTCTGATGCAGAAGATTCCACTCCTCCTGCTTCTCCTCCAGAGGATTTTTCTTTTTCAGAGACACTTCATTCTATGAGGGTACATTTTAAGTGGGAAGGTCAGGACTTCTCTGATTCACGGAAAAGGCTTAGGGAATTTTTGTTTTTACCTCAACATAGGCCCTTAGCTATACCTCCTGTCCTGGATGTTGTGCAAGATGTATTTTCAGAGGCTTCACTTAATCCTGATTCTCTGCCTCCTGCGCCTGTTAAACCGGATAGGTATTACAGGGTGCCTGAGGCTCATAAATATCTCTATAAGAGTCCTAGGGCGGACCCAGAAACTATTAGCCAGGGACCTAAGGGTGTCAGGGCTTCTGTTGTAAAGAATCCGGTTCCTCTAGATAAAGAGGCCAGAACTTTGGATAGATGGGGAAAGAAGGTCTATACATCTTCTACCTTAGCAATGAGGGCTTTGAATTGCCAGTTTCATATGTTGAAATATCAGAATTTTCTTCTTTCTCAATTGAAATCTAAGGTGGATGCTCTGGCAGAAGGCATTGAGTGTAAAGAATTACAAGATTTGGTGCATGTCTCTGAACAGGTGGGTAAGCATTCTTTACAGTGTGGTTTTGATGCTTTGCAGGCCTCTTCTAGGGTGGCTGCCACTGGTTCAGTTCTTCGCAGACACGCCTGGCTTAAGGATCAGAATTTATCTGACCATGTTAAGACAAGGATTTTGGATGCTCCTTTGCAGTCTGAAGTGTTGTTTGGTCCACCTGTGGAGTCGGTCTTGAAGAAAATGGAAGACAAGGCTAAGTCTATGCAGACTGTTAAAGATTTTTTGCAGGTTCAGCCTTCGAAGTTTAGTAGAAATTGGCCTGCTAAGGGGTGGACGTATCCTTCTTCTGATTCTCAGTCTAGGAGTAGATCTAGACGTGGTAGGGGCAGAGCTCAGAGTTCCTTCAGACCTAGAACATGGAGTTCACCTGCACAATCTTCAAGTGAGGGCAGGGGCCAGTCCTTTCGTAAACAGGCCCAATGGCCTACTGTTTCAGCTGCCAGATCCTTCTTGCCTGGCAGCACCTTTGGGAGGACGGTTGGCACTCTTCAAGGAAAATTGGATGTTAATTACCCAGGACAAATGGGTGTTGGATATCATACACCAAGGTTACAAGTTTTATTTCCATACCTTGCCTCCTTTCAAAGGCATGCCAGACATTCCTCCTCAGCAAAGACTAGAGGCTCACAAACAGATTTCTCTACTACTTCAAATAGGAGCTATACAACCGGTCCCTCTGCCAGAAGTGGGCCTAGGATTTTATTCTCGCCTGTTTCTAGTACCGAAGAAAGGGAACACGTGGAGACCAATTTTGGATTTATCTATCCTCAACACATATCTGGCCATTCCCAAGTTCAAAATGTTGACGTTACAACAGCTTTTACCTCTGCTGGGCAAAGATCACTGGATGGTGACTCTGGATCTCAAGGAGGCTTACCTTCATGTTCCTATCAGGCCCAGTTGCAGGAAGTATCTGCTTTCGGGCTGGGATTTTTCATTATCAGTTCTCTGCATTGCCCTTTGGCTTATCTACTGCGCCCAGAGTGTTCACAAAGGTTCTGGCTCCAGTGATAGCTTTCTTCAGGCTAAGAGGAATACAAATCTATCCTTATTTGGACGATTGCCTGATTCTGGCTCAAGGAAAGGACGAACTTCTTCATCATTTACAGTATGTGATAGCAGTGTTAAGATGCCTAGGGTATTCTGTGAACGAAATAAAGTCCAGTCTAGTACCCTCTCAGGACATGTGCTTTCTGGGTGTAAGACTGAATACAGCATCCCAGATGGCCTTTTTGACCCCGGACAAACAAAAGAATCTTTCTCTTTATTTCCATCAATTGTCTCGTCAGTCCAGGCTGACTGCAAGGACAGTCCTTCAAGCCTTGGGGTTCATGGCATCTTGTATTCTGGTACTTCCCAATGCCAAACTGCATATGAGGAAGCTACAATGGTATCTTAAAAATGTATGGACGCAACACTGCCAAGATATGGACACTGTCATTCAGATAATACCTTGCATTCAAAAGGAATTTTTGTGGTGGGCTCAGGAATGTCACCTAAACAAGGGACTCTCTGTGACCCGACCAGAGGCGAGTCAGATTCTAACGACAGATGCCTCAGACAAAGCTTGGGGAGCTCATCTAAATGGAAAATGGGTACAAGACACATGGCCTGCCAGACTTCAACATTTACATATCAACTTGAAGGAGATGTTAGCAGTCCAATTTGCATTGATAGCTTTCAAGGATTTACTTCTTCCAGGGCAGGTGTTGATTCAAACAGACAACACAACTGTCATGTGGTACATCAACAAGCAAGGGGACTCATTCTTACCCTCTATGCAGACAAGCAATGATTTTGTGGGAGACTGCTCTCAGTTTGCAGCTACATCTTCAGGCAAGGTTTCTGCCAGGAGCACAGAACTCCTTAGCAGATGTGTTGAGCAGACAAATCATGGATCCCCACGAGTGGAAATTGGATCCTCATGTATTTCAAAAATTGACAGTGTTATGGGGGACTCCAGACATAGATCTGTTCGCTTCTCCACTAAATTACCAGTTGCCAAAGTTTTGCACAAAAAGGTTTCATCCCACAGCTTGGAAAGTGGATGCTCTCTCATTCAATTGGAGCAATCTTCACGTGTATGCCTTTCCACCATTGCCTCTCCTCCCAAAGGTACTCCTGAAGGTCAGACAGGACAAGCCGACCATGATTTTAATAGCTCCGAATTGGCCTCGACAGCACTGGTACCCATTACTGAGAAGTCTGGTACGGGAGCCTCCATGGCCTTTGCCTTCGATTCCACACCTGCTGTCTCAGGAGAACAGTCACCTACTCAATGTCAAACTTCAGTCTCTGCATCTAACAGCCTGGCATATTCTGTTTTAAACCCTGAAGGGTCTCAGCTTCCGCAACAAGTTTTGAATGTTATTTTGGAGGCCAGAAGGCCTAGTACAAGGAAAGTTTACGCAGATAAATGGAGGAGATTTTTAATTTGGAGTACAGCAAAGAACTTTGAGGTTTCTAAACCTAATTTAAGTGTTGCTCTTCAATACCTTACTGAGTTATTGGACAAAGGTTTGTCTTTCTCCTCTATAAAGATTCATGCTGCAGCAATTTCTGCTCACTATGACTGTGACCCACCATTATTTTCTCATCCTTTGTTTAAGCAATTCCTTAGAGGGGCAAAGAATATAAGACCCCCACGTAGAGCTCCTACTCCTGCTTGGGATCTCAATTTTGTGTTGGAGAAACTCACTCTACAACCTTTTGAGCCTGCAGCTACTGCCGAGTTGAAATATTTATCATGGAAGACTGCTTTTTTGTTGGCCATTACCTCTGCGAGAAGGGTTTCTGAATTACAGGCCCTTATGGCGGTTGAGCCTTTCTTAATCTTCCACAAGGACACGGTATCTTTGCGTACTAATCCTTCCTTTATGCCTAAAGTGGTTTCTAGTGTGGCTTTAAACCAAACTATTCATTTGCCTACTTTTTATGCAAACCCCCAAAATAAAGGGGAAAAGATTTTGCACACTTTGGATATACACAGACAGTTGCGATATTATTTGTGCAGAACTAAAAGGTTCAGGCAGTCTCAGCAGTTATTTGTTTCATTTGCTTTGGGTTCTCAGGGCAAACCTGTTTCAAAACAAACTATTTCTAAGTGGATTGGTTTTTGTATTGCCTTCTGTTATTCCCATCATGGTAAGGAGATTCCAGCTGGGAATAGGCCTCATTCCACTAGGGCTACTGCCACTTCTACAGCTTTTTTAAGGGGGGTGGCTACTAAAGATATTTTGGAGGCAGCTACTTGGAGTTCAGTGCATACTTTCTCTAAGCATTACCACCTTCCACTTTACTCTAAGTCTAGGGCTGGATTTGCCACTGCAATTTTACAGGACATTTTGGCAGCTCCTAATGCTTTGTAGTTTTGCCATCCTCCCTTACCTCTGCTTTGGGATTCTACCCATATGTAAGGACTGCAGCAATGTGAGATGAAGAACATAGTACAGTTTTGTACCTACCATAAATGTAGATGTTCGAAGATCCACATTGCTGCAGTCAATTTCCCTCCCTCCTTCCCCTCTGTAGTTTGAGGTGGTTGTGTGGTTTGGGTTGTAAATATTGTAAATATGGTTAGTGCAGGGGTGGTTGGTTGTTCCTTGCTATTTTTTGGCTTTGGCCTTTCTTTTTAGGGACTTCTGACATCTGGGGCAAGAAAAGACTGAGGATGTGACGTCGGTCATGCGCTTTTATACCCTGACGTCCTGATGTCAGTTTTAAGCGCCTTGACCGACGTCAGCCTAATACTTTGGTATTCGAGCCGACCGAGGACAGCGGACTACCCATATGTAAGGACTGCAGCAATGTGGATCTTCAAACATCTACATTTATGGTAGGTACAAAACTGTACTTTTTTTTACCTGAGCAAATAAGGGTACAGGGTCATACCCTCTTTGACAGTTGACAGTCATGGCCTGGGACCTAACCTTGCAGCATTCTCTGCCACTTCAGACCTCCTACATCCCCACACGTAAAAACATAGTGAGACACAAATTAATTTGGATTTTTTATGAGTGGCGATTCAGGGAGGCAGTCTGCCTTGATTTGGTGTAGATGTAGCAAATTCTAGAAATAGCCCTGTTCAACTCTTCCAAGCAGACAGTTCAAACATTTCTGTTTGAGGCCTTTTTACAGCCACACTTGGAGGACAGAAGCATTCTTGTTCTGTTGAAAAGGTATCTTCCTTTATACAGTTCCACCATTTTCCACTGATACCCAAGGTACTTCTGAAGATTCAGAAAGAAATACCAGATATCATTGTGGTGAGCCCCTTTTGACCCAGGCAAGTTGTTTCTCTCTTTTAATGCAATTAACCAAGGGCAAGTACCACAACCTTCCACTCATTCTGGATCTGCTCAGACAGTGTCGGTGGAGACTGGTGCACCCTAACTTACAGCAGTTGCTACTGACATCCTGGATGAGTCTTGTCTTGATTCCTTGTAGGCACTTGTTCCAGGAGGATGTTCAGTGGATATTGAAAGAGGCAAGAAGACTTGCATCTGGAAGATGTTACCTTTACAAGTGGAACCAATAATCGGAGGGCCCAGTGTGGTGTCTGGTTTTGAAACCTTTGGCTTATTGTGTACATCTGTCAAGGTTGCATCTTATGGCGTTTTGGCTTGTCTGCCCATGGATCTCTCCCTATCTGGTTTTGTGGTCAGGCAGTTTATGAAAGGAGTGTTGCACTTGAAACCCTCCCAGAAGCAAATTCCTCCTCCTCCTTGGAGTTTCAACTTTGTTGTTCTAAAATTGATCTTGTCTCCTTTTGAACATGCCATTCATGCTGATATGAAGTTTATCACTTGGAAATTTGTTTTGTTTATTGCTCTGGCATCTTCAAGATCAGCCTGTAAGCTCTCATGGTGGGCCAGTTATCTGATTCTTTTACAAGTGCAAGGTTTTTAAAGCACTGATCCTTCTATCATGCCAGAAGTTGTTTCTGAATTTACCCTGAATCAAGCCACCAATCTGTCTTCCTTCAGGAAGCTGAAATCAAGGGAAAGAAGATTCTGCGTACTTTGGATATGCACAGGCAGCTCAGACACTACTTTGACAGAACTAAGCCCTTCAGGAAAGCTTGAACAGATGTTTATTTTTTATTCTGGGGCTAAGAATGGTCAACCTGTCTCTAAGCAAACAGTTGCTCATTGGCTATCCTCTGCCTTTGTATCTGATGCTATCCGTGTCATTATTCATCAGCAAATGGACAGATCCAGAGATCAAGCACCTCCCCTTCCCATAATCCCCTGCTGACCAGTAGCCCTTGGATCTCGTTTGCCGTGGAAATGCTAAAGACGTGATTCCAGTAGCTCAAGCTTTCATCTACAGATAAGTGTTTTTTCCTTAGGGGTTTTCTTATTGTTTTTGGGTTAACTAGTCCTTTTTAAGTCTCTCTAAGGCGTTTTAGTAAAACTACTTCTAGGTTTCCTCCCCTTCCGGTACTTTACTCTACTTTGTCTGTTGAGTTCCCACCCCCACCCCCCCCAAAAAAAAATAGTTGTTTAATCTCTCCTTTTGTCCCTTCTGTAATCTGGTCTAGAGTCTTTCCGTCTTAGTGGGGCATGTGTGTGTGATGTGTGTGTGTTTTGCCTGGTCAGTGTGTGTGCCTTCAGCAGTATGCCGGATGCCCGCTGGCTTTAAAAGATGCTCCTCATGCGGTCGGAATATGCCTCATTCTGACTCGCACGAGCAGCATGTTTATTGTCTAGGAGAGTCCCATCTCGAGATTGAGTGTGACATTTGTGCCAGATACAATCCGAGGGCTCTCATGGGGTGAAGAAACAAATTGCTTCTGAAATGGTTAGCTAAGGTTGGTCCTTTGGCTTCGGGCTGTCCCTCCTCAGTTTCCTGGGATCCTAAGAAGAGGTCCTTACCCCCTACTAAGGAATCTTCAAAAATGCCGAGGCTCTCTGATCGCAGATCCCTGGATCCGAGCCCAGCCTCAATGGCTTTGGATCCAGTCTCTTCCACTCTGATTGCCTCGGATCAAACTCTTGGATCCTAAGCCATTCGTCAGATCTGGCTAGTGCACCAGTTAGAGCATCGGATCCTCTCAGGGCTTCAGAGCTGATTGTTATCTTGGATCCAGTAGTCATTGGTAAGCTCCCCCTCTAGATCTAGGTCATCGGATGTGGTGCACCAGAGTAGATTGTTTAGATCTCCAGGTAAATCGGGACATTCCTCCATATTGTCCAGGTCTTCCAGAAGTTTACTACCCACAGATATGGACAGGATGATAAGGAGTTTCCACTAGTCCCGGATCGAGCTGGGCTTGTTACCATCTCCAGCTCAATTGCCTAGGGGTCCTTCTCCATCCACAAAACTTCACTCTCCTCATCCGACCCATCAGAGTTTGGAATGCTAGGATCAGGGCTTTCCTTGTGAGAGGCCGACAGTGTCTGATATCCCTCTCTTCTTGACACCTTCAGGGTCCCTGGCAGGTTCTGTTCCATTGCCCTCGGAGCAGTCTATGCCTTGGTCCTGTGAGGCTGGCGCTGGCACCCTGGGGTGTGGGGTCGGGCCCAGAGTTTTTAGACCATTCCCTTCCCTTAGGAGCTTCGGCACTGGACAGCTCAGGGCTGATATCATCTGGAAGCTTAGGTGCTGAGTCAGGGTCCCTCCTCCCTTCCTGCCGGCTGCCGCCAGAGGAGAAGAGAGCCTCTTCCAGCCAGTCAGCCTTTTGGGCTGTAGAGAGGACCTTCTTCAGCTTGTCAGTTGCTTCTCCTTTGGTTGTAGGTCCTCCCCAGTCCCTCTCGACCTTGGGAAGCGAGACCTCATCATTCTTCCAGGGTCAGCCCCCACCCCACGAGTGACTTCAGATGGGTACTACCCTGCTTAGTATCCCAGTCTCTTCCAAGTCCTCCACAAGCCCATCATGGAGGAACCCCCTTCAAAAGAGGATGCCTAAAAGGAGGCACTTGGAGTCCCCTAGAGAGTCCTTCACTGAGGGCATGGATTTCGAGGAGGGAGATGGGTCCCCCAGGCTTCTGCCTGACAAAGTGTCCTTTGGGGACAGCCTCGAAATTCTCAAGCAAAGAGGTGGTTGGTCTTCCCCACCCTGTCTTTGGAGGAATCCTTGATGTCCTTCAAGAATGCAACTGCAGTCCTGACATATGGGTTGTCCTGCCTCAGGCAGCCCTTCGGTCGGCCGGATTCCAAAGTCTGGGTCCGGCGTCGGCTGATGTCGCCTCCTCCCCGACGTCAGAGCGGCTGGAGTATAAAGGCATTTGCCGACGCCATCTTCTTCAGTCTTTCTTGCCGCGTGGTGCTCGAAGCAGAAGCAGTTCGCAAGTGCTGGTCGGTCAGCTCCTGTGTTTTCAGTTACCGAAGTCATCTAAAAGCTAAGTACCCCGTTGGGGAACATTTTTTCTTGCCTCAGCCGATGTCAGAAAAAATTGAAAAAGTTAATTGTTTGTCTTGTGGTAAACAAATACCTCATAAAGACTTCCATTCTTACTGCCTCCCTTGCCTGGGCCCAGACCACGACGTCTCGGCCTGTGCTGCCTTTGCTTGCTTTAATAAGCGCACACTCAGGCGCCGGGCAGAATTTGCCGAAGACTTTTTTGGCGAATCTTTCGCTTATATCATGCCATCGGAACAACCGACAGCACAATCTACCAAAAAACGCAAGGACCGGGACCGACATCCTCGGTCCGCGTCTTCCACCGATACCACACCTAAGCCCTCCACGAGTGCTTCAGTCCCTTCGGAAGCGGTAATTCTACCGCCCCAGGCCGACGACACCGCTTTAACGCGTTCTTCGGTCCCGGAGATTTCACCGGAGCTGGTTGTTGATTTTCCTCCAGAAACTGAAGCTCTGGATTTACCCGACACCATTCCTGTGGACAAGGTTACCCCTGCACGTGGGGCAGCTAGGCCACCGGTATCCATGTCCATCAAGGCCTTTGCATGTGCTAAGGCTGCCAGCCAGGCCAAGGCCCATCCTAAGCCTATTGCTCAGGGCCCCTCTTCTGATAGACAGATCATGACTCTTGCTGCAGATTTAATCTCTCTTATCAGGGGTTCTCAGCCGCACCCAGACAGAGGTTCTCAGCCGCCTGCAGATAGGCCTAGAACTGAGCAGACCGACACCCTCTCTTCAGATGAAGCCTCTGGGGATTCTGAGCACTCAGATACCCAGGAAGAATCCTTCCAGGCCTATGAGGACTCTGATGCTGAGGATTCAATTCCCTCTGCCTCCCCTCCAGAGGATATTTCTTTTGGTGAAGTTCTCCACTCCATGAGAGAACATTTTCAGTGGCAGGGTCAGGAATTCTCTGACTCCAGGAAAAGGCTACGTACCTTCCTTAAGCTACCCCAACACAGACCTTTAGCTATTCCTCCAGTGTTGGATGTCCTTGATGATGTATACTCAGACTCCAGTGCTTCGCCTGATTCTCTCCCACCTGCTCCTGTCAAACCTGACCGATATTACAGGGTCCCTGAAACCCATAAGCATCTCTTTAAGGCCCACTCTGCGGATTTAGAGACTATTTCACAGGGCCCCAAGGCAGTGGCAACTTCCTCGGCCAAAAACCCTCTGCCCGCTGACAGGGAAGCTAGGTCCCTGGAGAGATGGGGCAAAAAAGTTTATACCTCTTCCACCCTTGCCATGAGGTCACTCAACTGCCTTTTTCATATGTTTCAGTACCAGGATTACTTAATGGATGATTTGCAGAAAAAGTTAGCTTCTCCTGAGCCTATAGATAGAAAGGCATTGCAGGATTTGGTTCATAACACTCAGCAGGTTAGCAATCATTTTCTTCAGTGTGGTTATGATGCATTGGAAGCTTCATGTAGGGCAGCCATGACAGGGGCCGTTATACGAAGACATGCTTGGTTGAAAGAACAGCCACTGCCAGACCATGTCAAAGTTAAGCTCCTGGATGCACCTCTGGAAAAACAGAAGCTTTTTGGTGCTAATGCACAGGATGTGTTGAAGTCTATTGAGGAAAAGGCAAAATCAGTACAGACTGTCAAAGATTTCCTCCAGGTTCAGCCACCCAGATTCAGCAGGAATTGGCCTTCTAAGAATTGGTCCTTTCCAGACACTGACAAGTTTCAAAGGGGAAAGAACAGGCATGCTCGAGGTAGAGGGCAATACCGAGGCTCCTACAGGGGCCGCCAATGGCAACCACCAAATCAAAGAAGTGGCGCAGGGAGTTCACCTGCACCACAGGGACAATCACAATGACTTGACTATCACTCTGCCTATCAAGACTCAAAGAGAAGCACCTCTAGGCGGAAAATTATCCTTATTCTCAAAGAACTGGCACATTTTAACCAAGGACAAATGGATTCTGGACATAATAGACAGAGGTTACAGGTTCCACTTCCACCCCTTACCAACGAGACAAGGCATGCCAAACCTGCCACAAAATCAAAGGGCAGAGGCTCTCTTACAAGTTGCAAAGCTGTTACAAATAAAAGCTATAGAAAAGGTTCCTCCTCAGGAACAAGGCCAGGGATTCTATTCAAGACTGTTCCTTGTTCCAAGAAAAGAAAAGCAATGGAGGCGTATACTGGACTTGTCTGTTCTAAACACCTTTCTCATTGTGCCAAAATTCAAAATGCTGACGTTACAGCAATTCCTTCCCATGCTGGGCAAGGGGTCTTGGCTGGTACTCTGGACCTCAAGGAGGCATACCTGCATGTCCCAATCAGACACAGCTGCAAAAGATACCTCAGATTTCTTGCAGGAACAGAGCATTATCAATTCTCAGCATTGCCGTTTGGCTTATCTACTGCGCCCAGAGTATTCACGAAATGCCTGGCATCAGTAGTTGCACATTGCAGACTCCAGGGGATTCAAATATACCCTTACCTGGACGACTGCCTCATACAAGCAGACAGCAAACAAACATTGATAAAAAACTTGGACTATGTCATACAGTTGCTACAGGCTTTGGGATACACAGTCAACATTCAAAAATCAAGACTATTACCATCCCAAAAGATTATTTTTCTAGGAGCAAAACTGGACACACAATCACAAATGGCTTTCCTCACAGAGGAGAAGCAACAGCATTTACCAGATTACTTCAAAGGCCTAGCAAAACTTACCCAGCTGACCGCAAGGAAGATCCTGCAGGCCCTGGGTTTCATGGCATCTTGCATCCTTCTGATCCCTCTGGCAAGACTACACATGAGAAAGCTACAATGGTATCTAAAAAGCTTATGGTCTCAACACAGCCACAACCTAGAAGACGTAATACCATTCATTCCATGCCTGCAAAGGGAATTTTTGTGGTGGGCTCAAGCAAGCCATTTAAACCAAGGCATGCCCTTCAACAAAGTTCAAGCAAGTCAAACCATTACAACAGACGCCTCAGATCATGGATGGGGGACGCACATGAAGGACAGATGCATTCAAGGTCAATGGACTCCCACGGAAATGCCTCTGCACATAAATCAAAAAGAAATGTTGGCAGTGATGCATGCAATAGAAGCCTTTGGAAAATCTCTTCAACAAGGCCATCTGCTAATAAGGACAGACAACACCACTGTCATGTGGTATGAGGCACTCACTCGTATCCCCTCTGCAGACTAACAATGGCTCTTTGAGAAAAGTCCCTGAAACTGAACATCCATTTGCAATCCCAGTTTGTTCCGGGCAAGGACAATGTTCTGGCGGACAGGTTGAGCAGAAATTTCGTGGATCCACACGAATGGATGCTGCATCCACACATTTTCTCACAAATAACAACTGCATGGGAAAGACCGGACATAGATCTATTTGCTTCTCATCTCAATCATCACCTGGACAGGTTCTGCTCAAGGACACACCATCCTCTAGCCTGGAGAACGGATGCTCTCTCCTTCAGCTGGAATACCCTAAAAATCTATGCATTCCCTCCTCTACCATTACTGACCATGGTGTTACTGAAGATCAAAGCAGAGCATCCAAAAGGAATACTGATAGCTCCAGAGTGGCCGAGGCAGCATTGGTATCCCTTGTTACTGAGCATAACTCAAACCAAGCCATGGCCCTTGCCCCAATGGCCATTGCTCCTAACTCAACACAATTACAGGACTGTTCATCAAAACCTGCAAACATTACAACTGACAGCTTGGAGGGTTCCATGACTTTGTCCCATGTCCCCCTCTCCGAAAAGGTTCAGCAAATCTTGCTGGAAGCACGCAGACCTTCCACCAGAAAAACCTATTCGGCCAAGTGGAAGAGATTCATTATCTGGAATGTCAAAAAGGGACAGGATGCATCAGTGATGAGCATACCTCAGATATTAGAATACTTGGCAGAAATGTTTCATAATGGCCTCTCATATTCTTCCATTAAAATTCACGCTTCAGCCATCTCAGCAAATTACAACTGTGACCCACCTGTGTTTTCGCACCCCTTGCTAAAACAGTTTCTAAGAGGGATAAAGAATATCAAACCTCCCAGAAAACCACCAGTTCCTGCATGGGACCTCAACTACGTCTTGGAAAAATTAACTCTTCCTCATGGGACCTCAACTACGTCTTGGAAAAATTAACTCTTCTCCTTTTGAACCAGCAGCATCTTCAGAAATGCAATTCCTCTCCTGAAAAACGGTCTTCCTGTTGGCAGTTACCTCAGCAAGAAGATTCTCGGAGATACAGGCCCTCATGGCAGTACCTCCCTTTCTCATTTTCCATCAGGACAGAGTTTCTCTATTGGCCAATCCTTCATTCATGCCAAAAGTGATATCCAGGGTATCTCTAAATCAAGCAATTCACCTGCCTACTTTCTTTCCCAATCCTCAAAATAAAGGGGAAAAGCTGCTGCATACTTTAGACATACACAGACAATTACGCTACTACTCGGACAGAACAAAGACCACCAGGAAGTCTGACCAACTATTTGTAGCCTATGCTGCCAGAGTGCAAGGAAAGGCAGTCTCCAAACAAACAATTTCAAAATGGATTGGACACTGCATCAGATTCTGTTACTCCTTCCATGGAAAGGGTGTGCCAGCCAATATTAGACCACACTCAACCAGAGCTATAGCCACATCCACAGCCTTTCTAAGAGGAGTGGCTACAAAGGACATTCTAGAGGCTGCTACATGGAGCTCCGTGCATACATTTACCAGACACTACAACCTGCCTTTATACTCCAGATCCCAAGCAGGCTTTGCTTCTGCAGTCCTGCAGGGTCTTTTAGCTACACCATCCCTTGCTTAGATCCTACCACCCCAGCTTGGCTATGGTATTCAACCCATATGTCAGGACTGCAGTTGCATTCTTGAAGGACATAGTACAGTTTTGTACCTACCATAAATGTAGATGTCCGATAGATATGCAACTGCAGTCAGGTTTTCCCTCCCTCCTACCCCTCTAATTTTTCCCTTGGGTCCTTTCCCCCTCTCCTATTTACCTGGGGATATCTGTTATGGTGTATCTGTTTATTACTGTTGTGCATGTCTGGAAATTTTTGCTTATCCATTCACAAAACTTAGCCTTCCTTGGAGGGCACCTGGCATCTGGGGCAAGTAACACTGAAGAAGATGGCGTCGGAGGATGCCTTTATACTCCAGCCGCACCGACGTCGGGGAGGAGGCGACATCAGCCGACGCCGGACCCAGACTTTGGAATCCGGCCGACCGAAGGGCTGCCTGAGGTAGGACAACCCATATGTCAGGACTACAGTTTCATATCTATCGGACATCTACATTTATGGTAGTTACAAAACTGTACTTTCCTGAAGGCCTTCTGGGCAGGCACATCTTCTTCCTGGGTATCCCCACCTGCCGACAAGCTCATAAAACTCATTGCTGGCAGGGTGTGGAAGGAGCCAGTCACAGTGAAACCAGTACCCAACAAGGTGGGCAGATTCCTCAGTCTCCCCAAAGATAAGATGTCCCCGTTGATGCCATCATGGTGGCCGCTGCTACTAAAAAGGTGCTAGGCGAGCATAGCTCCCCGTTCCATCCCCGGAACAGAGAATCTTGGGTGATTTGACCATTTCAGAAAGTGTGTGTTTGCCTCGGCTACATTCTGACTGAGGGCAACCAACTACATGGCACATTTCACCCGACTTCAGAGGGACTTGGTATTGGCACTAATCACTTCCATTTATAGAGTTGCTGCCTCCGGGGAGTCATGAGCTGGTCTCTCCTAAGCTGTCCACTCTGACTTCCCTGGCTAATGGCTCGATGAGGTTGATCTCCAATGAGGTGGAGGCCACCTCTCAAGCAGCTGGTGCAGGAGTCGCCATCAGACCATCAGCATGCCTGGCTTTGCCTTTGTGGAACACTTCAAGGCATCTTTTACCAATGCCTCCTTTGATGGTTCAACCTTGTTTGGACCTTCCATCAAGGAGACATTGACCCCCAGTGAGCAGGAGAGTAAGATTTTGTCCGTGGTGTGAATCAAGTTTTCTATTCCCCATCAATCCTCTTCTAAGAATCAGAAAGAGAGTAAAAAGCTTTGGTTTCACAGGACTTGGTCATCCTTCCAAGATGTTCCCCAAGCTGGGGCAGAGGATTCAATGGTAGATGCCGCCCCAGAGGCAGAGTGTGTCCGCAAAACCAGGGCTTCCTGGAACTCTTCTTGGAGAAGCCCTTTCAGCGCTCCTGAGGAGCTGCCTGACTGTCCTGCCCTAGAGACAGTTAGGGGACGATTCTCCTGCACCCACTAGTCTGTACAATATGTCTTCAGATCAGCAGGTGTTAAGGATTATTTCCAGGTGTTACGTCATTCCCTTTTTTCAGTTTTCCCACCATTGGGAGTTGGCCCAATTCGAGGTTCAAGACCTTCTTCTAAAAAGAGCCATCCAAGAGGTCCCAGCAGGACAACAAGGGTCCGGAACTTACTCTCACTTCTTTTTGGTGCCAAAAACGACTGGGGACCTGCATTCGATTTTGGATCTCTGGGAACTGAATCTGTCAGTCCAGAAGTCCAAGTTCTGGATGGTCACTGTTCAGTCCATTCTGCCTCTCTTGCGCAAGGATGATTAGATGTGCTCAGTGGATCTCAAGGATGCGTATTTTCATATCAAGATTGATAGATGCTCCAGGAGACACCTGCGTTTTTGGTAGGGACCAGTCACTACCAGTTCATAGCCTTGCCCTTTGGACTCACCACAGCTCCCTGGGTGTTTACCTGATGTGTGGCAGTGGTGGCAGCTCATCTCAGGCTGCAAGGTTTCCAGGCTTTTCCATATGTGGACGATTGGCTCCTCATGGCCCCCACGAGGCATCAGCTGTCAATGGCTGCCAGTTATACCCTCAACCTCTTTCAAGATCTACAGGATACGAAATGGTACAAAAGGAAAAACTGTAGTAAAGAAGTAAAATAGTGTACCGAGCCTGCACAACAAATGGATGTGAATAATAGTAGCAGCAATCGTGGATGTGAATAATAGTAGTAGTAATCGTGGATGTGAATAATAGTAGCAGCAATCGTGGATGTGAATAATAGTAGCAGCAATCGTGGATGTGAATAATAGTAGCAGCAATCGTGGATGTGAATAATAGTAGTAGTAATCGTGGATGTGAATAATAGTAGTAGTAATCGTGGATGTGAATAATAGTAGTAGTAATCGTGGATGTGAATAATAGTAGCAGCAATCGTGGATGTGAATAATAGTAGCAGCAATCGTGGATGTGAATAATAGTAGTAGTAATCGTGGATGTGAATAATAGTAGCAGCAATCGTGGATGTGAATAATAGTAGCAGCAATCGTGGATGTGAATAATAGTAGCAGCAATCGTGGATGTGACTAATAGTAGTAGTAATCGTGGATGTGACTAATAGTAGTAGTAATCGTGGATGTGAATAATAGTAGTAGTAATCGTGGATGTGAATAATAGTAGTAGTAATCATTTCTGTAGCTGAAAAATCCCTTGTTACACATTTCTCTCTACCGAATCCCCTGCCCATCAAAAACAGTTCATGGAGCACGGGCAGGAAGGGGAGAGAGTACATTGGCTACAAAGCACGGATACAATGCAGCAAACTGTGAAGAAATGCCATTTGTAAGCAAAGGTTTGTTTTAACATTTCTTCTTTAAAGCTGACTCCAGACCAGTTATCTTTGCTTGATAAGGGGCTGTCATTTATTCCAGCTAAATGGGCAGATCCGACAGAAATACTTAAGGACTTAAGGTTATTAGGCAGATCTCCGACTCTTAAAAACTATGTTTGTGAGGGATAACTCTAATGAAGTGAATTATTTTCAGAAACCTAGTTTTTTTTATCCCTACACCCCATCCTCTGGTACAGGCGTTTGTTGATCTGTGTGAAAATCAGTTTAGAGAATTGTTTCAGGAAGGTACTAGAGCAGTATTTTTTAATATGACTCAAGATAACCAGATAGTTTTGACTGAATTAAAAAACATGCATTCCTTGGGAAGTTAGACCTGCTGACAAGGGAGGCAGCATAGTAGTACTAACAGAGATTTATAGTTAGGCGGCTGAGGAAACTGTTATATGATGTGAATACTTATATGTGCATTTCTAGAATAACTGTTAATGGTTTAATGGAGAAAGTTTCTTTTCTAATTTTTGATTTGTTTGACTGGCTTGACAAATTAGGATCTTATTAATTTTTTTAATGTTGAACATAAATTTTTTAATGTTGAACATCCACTCATTCCTACTATCTATGGTCTTCCAAAAATCCATAAGAACTTAGAACTTACACCTATGCGGCCCATAGCGTCAGGAAAGGTCTGGTGCACTGAGCCGATTTCAATTTTTATTGAAAAGACATTAGATCATGGGCTAGATGAATGTGATAGTGTTTTGAAGGACACTAAGTCATTCTTGGAGACACTTTATGTTAAAGTGTTGAACATTGCTGATGATTATATGTTTGTTACACGTGACATTGAATCTTTATTTACAGTAATCCCCAAAGAATGGGGGCATTTCTTAATGACAGAAAATGTTTTACAGATGGTAAAGTGAAGCTGATATGTTCATTGTTGTTGAACATAGTTTTGGAGAACAATGCATTTATCTTTGAACAAGATTTTTTTCTGCAGAAGGTTGGCTTAGCTATGGGCACTGCTCGTGCAGACAGCTACTCCAACCTAGCATTAGTACAATGGGAGACAACCAGCCTATTGCACAATAATGTCTTTCCCAAGTATATAGCTTGGTATGTTCGTTTTGTTGATGATATGTTTTTGTTGTGGCATAGGCTCCTTAGACCAACTTAAAGAATTTGTTGCCTGTATGCATGACACTACCAGCTTCCTTAAGTTTACTTATAAATACTCTTCTGATGAGATTGAGTTTTTAGATGAGCAGTTTAAGAAGTCAGATTTGAGGCATTTATCTGCCCGTGTATATAGGAAACCTACCAGGAAGAACAATTTCCTAGACAAAGGGGGCATGCACCCTAGACATGTCACACGTAACGTACTGAAAGGACAGGTTTACAGGCTAATGAGATTGTATAACGATGACTCCCAAATACATACAACTATTTCTTCCTTCAAACAAGAATTTTTGGGTAGGGGTTACAACGAACCAGAGATTGACTCTTGTATCTCAGAAGCTTGGACACAAAAGGTAGATAGATGTAGGTCTTATTTTACAGATACAGTGGTGTCAGATGCATTACGAACACAGTCAGCACTGACATCTTTAGAGTTTCACTACAATACTTAAGTGATATTTAATAGTTATTGTAGTATTATTAAGAGTAATTTGAGCATCTTACACGCGTACCAGAGTTAAAGGGAAAAATAGACAAGACACCACACTTCTCTTTTAGGAATAATAAGTCCCTGAAGAAACACCTTTGTTATAAATTTTACCAGCATACAAATGGAGTCAAATCGAGTAGACTGGTTACTTTCTCTTGTAGATGTTGCTCATCTTGTAAGTATGTTTATACTAGACCAGGGTATGCACATCCAAATAACGGCTTCAGAATAGATTTAGATTTCTTTGCAGATTGTAAGACCACCAACATTGTTTATTTTAGTTTCTGTCAGACTTGCCATGCTTTCTACATAGGCAAGACCAACAGGTCTGTACAGGAGAGAATTCGTGAGCATTACAGAGATATTAAGAACAAGAGAGAGAGAATCCTTGAGCATTACAGAGATATTAAGAACAAGAGAGAGAATAATGCTTTAGCCCAACACATTAACCAATATGGTTATGCACACACCTTTAAATTTTTTGTACTTCAGATTTTAGATGTAGGCATAAGGGGTAGAGATTTGGTGAATTGAACTGAGGCAGCTCAACAAAAATGGATTCTGCTGTTTAACGTAGAGGAACCCCCAGGCTTAAATGGGGTTTTTACACCCAAACCTTTTTTGAAAGCACGCCCCTTAAAACAGTAATGGTTTATGCTTTTATTATTATTTGTTATATGGCTTGTGTATTTGTATCTCTTGTATTTTATTAACAAGACTCTCTAATGTATTGTATCACTAGTTTGTCAGGGGCTTTTTAAATGCTGATTGTTTTGTTTTGGCAGCTGATTGGCTGACCTTTTATATAAATGCTGATTGGTTTTACGATTAGTTTGTCTGAAGAAGCGATGTGATAATTGCGAAAGCACTCACTCTTTATATTTTTTGGTAATAAAGTGTATGCTTTTAGCCTTGCTGGCTCAGTACATTGTTTTATTTCTTTAATACCCTCAACCTTTTTTAAGATCTTGGCTTCGTGGTCAGTTTGCCCAAATCCAATCTTTCTCCATGCCAGAACCTAGAGTTTATTGAGGTTCAACTGGACACATTTTCTGAGACTGCAGCACTACTCTACACAGAGTTCAACTTATTTGGGATCAGGTCTGTGGCTTTCTAGTTCTAGTGCATCCAGCAGTCCAACTAATTCTGCAAGGACTAGGTTCGATGGCAGCTGCTTGTTGGGTATCACATGCGGGTTCTTTAGTGGACCTTACCAGTTCAGTGGTCCGCTCAGGTTTATCTCATGTCCATGCCCATCAGGATGACTCGTGTATAGAAATCACCTTGCTTGGTGGCCTCAGTCTCAGAACCTGACTGTCTGCAGCCCTTTTGTCTTCCCCTACCCAAGGCCATGGTGACCACAGACACCTCTGTTGGGGTGGGGGGCATTTTCAGGGAAGGGTGGTTAAAGGCACGTGGTCCCCCACAGAGACCAAATTGCACATAAACGCCCTGAAGGAGTGCAATCCTTCTAACCTTGCAAGCTTTTCAGGAGTGCCTACCTCTCGGTGCTGTAGCAATTCAAATGGACAACATAGCGGTAGTCTGGTACATCAGCAAGCAAGGGGGGTATATGGTCCTAACCCCAGTGTACAAAGAGTATGAGAGTGTGGGGTGGGCAGTGTCTTCGGTCTTGTCCCCAGTGCAGAAAGAGCATGAGAGTGTGGGATGGGCAGTGTCTTCGGTCCTGTCCCCAGTGCAGAAAGAGCATGAGTGTGGGGTGGGCAGTGTCTTCGGTCCTGTCCCCAGTGCAGAAAGAGCATGAGTGTGGGGTGGGCAGTGTCTTCGGTCCTGTCCCCAGTGCAGAAAGAGCATGAGTGTGGGGTGGGCAGTGTCTTCGGTCCTGTCCCCAGTGCAGAAAGAGCATGAGTGTGGGGTGGGCAGTGTCTTGGTCCTGTCCCCAGTGCAGAAAGAGCATGAGTGTGGGGTGGGCAGTGTCTTGGTCCTGTCCCCAGTGCAGAAAGAGCATGAGTGTGGGGTGGGCAGTGTCTTCGGTCCTGTCCCCAGTGCAGAAAGAGCATGAGTGTGGGGTGGGCAGTGTCTTCGGTCCTGTCCCCAGTGCAGAAAGAGCATGAGAGTGTGGGGTGGGCAGTGTCTTCGGTCCTGTCCCCAGTGCAGAAAGAGCATGAGAGTGTGGGAATGGGCAGTGTCTTCGGTCCTGTCCCCAGTGCAGAAAGAGCATGAGAGTGTGGGAATGGGCAAGGTCTTCCAGGCACTTTCTTCTTGCAACTCACATTCCCAGCAGGTTCAACATACTGGCTGACAAACTCAGCAGATCCATCTTGTGTTCTCACTCGTGGTCCCTGAACCCATCAGTAGCATGTCAGATATTCGACCATTGGGGTCAACCTTGCGATCTCTCTGCCTCCCCAGTCAACCACAAATGCAGCAACTACTTTACCCTGATCCCCCCGACAGGGGAGTTACCCAGGGGTGCTCTGGTTCATGATTGGCTGTCGGGACGCCTCCATGCTTACCCCCCAACTCCCCTAATCCTTAAGGTCTTGGAGAAAGCCTGCTGTCTGAAGACCCCTCTCATCCTCATTGCCCCTTTTGGCCTCATCAGGCATGGGTTCTCCCTTCTTCGGTCTCATCTGAAATATCTTCCTTGGATATTGGATCCCTTCCCGCATCTTGTTTCTTATCTCTGGGGGCTTCCTCTTCCCAACCTTCAAACCCTTCATCTAACTGCTTGGTTTCTCCAGTTCCAGTAATCCTTTCTCAGTCCAGGCTTCCTTCTCTGGTTAAAGATATCATCTTAGCTTTTCAGATGCCTGCTACTAAGAAGGTGTACTCCAGTAAATGGGATTTTCTATCTGGTCCAGACAATGAAATTTAGATCCCTTCTCATCCGCAATTTCTGACATTTTGTTGTTCTTGGCTTCTCTTTTTCAGGAAGGTGCAAGCTTCTCCACGATTAAACTCCAGTTGGCGGCCATCTCTAATTTCCATTCGAATGAGGGTCCCACCTTTTCTTCTAAGTTATGCAAAGCCTTCCTCAAAGGAGTGTTTGTTCTAAGACCTGCTATCAAGGATCCCTCCCCACCATGAGATTCAACTCTGGTGTTGCAGTCCTTCACAAAAAAGGCCTTCAAACCTGCTGCATCTTGTGATCTTCAGTTTCTGTCTTGGAAGACTGCTTTCTTGGTGGCTATCACTTCTGCCAAGAGAGTTTGAGTTGCAGGCTTTCAGCATTAAACCCCCCTTCTATGGTCTTCCACAAAGATATGGTATCTCTTAGGACAAATCCTTCGTTCCGAAGGTGGCTTCGGAGGCTAATCTCAACCAGTCAATTCAACTACCACTTTTCTTCCCTAATTATCTAATAAGAGGGAGTATACCTTACATCCATAGGCAGCTACGCTTTTATCTTAAGAGGACTGAGGAATTCCAGAAGTTGGACCAGCTTTTTGTGGCCTTTTCTCAGGCAAATCACTAAGGTAACTATTTCCGGATGGATTGCAAGCTGTCTTTCCTATATTTATGACAGCAGGCACATGAAGTTATCCAGACCAGTTGAAGCCCACTCTTAGGTCTGTGGCTATATCTCCCACCTTCTTGGCTAAGCTTTCTTTGGATGAGATTTGTGCTGCTGCTACTTGATCTAATCCCCGACTTTTGTTTCACACTGCAGGTTGGATTTAGTGTCTAAGAACAGGGCTTCCTTTGGTTCCGCCGTGCTCTGGAATATCCTTCCCTGAGGCCTCCCAGGGTTCATAGTAGCCGAGGATTTTGACCCATCCGTGATGAATAGTGACACGGATAGCATCAGATAGAGTTACTTAGCATAGCTTGGCATTGGTGCTATCCAGTGTCATTATTCATCACTTTCCCGCCTTTCTTCCCCCTGGGGACCTGGTAAAACTGAAGGGAGTTTTTCTGCTTGGCGACAGTTAGTATCCTGGGCAGTCCATGCTACTTTTTTTCTTTATCCAGCAAACTCGATCTGAGGGTTACAGGTCATCAGGGGATTATGAGAAGGGGAGGAGCTTGAGCGCAGGATCTGTCCATCAGTTGCCGGCTCAGATCCAAGACCCATCCGTAATGAATAATGACACTGGATAGCACAGATTCCAAGTTATGGTAAGTGCAAAACTCTCTTTTTTTGTTTCTCCCAACATGGTAAATCTATTCCAGGCAAGCTTAAGGGTCATTCCATCAGACCTTTGTCCTCTTGGTGGCATATTGGAATGGATTGGACTTTAGAAGCATTCTAGAGGCAGCACTTTGTGCTCTGTTCATACCTTTACAAATCACTGCAAACTGGATTCTTTCCAAATCAGGCTTTGCAAGGACCTTATCCTTCCTCCTCCCAAGTAGGGTAAGCTTTGGGAATCTACCTGTATTCCAGTGAGGCAGTGTGAATGATGAACGTAGTACAATTGCATAAATCCTACTTATCTGTAACAGTAGGTGTTTGATTTTCACACTACCTCCGTAGCAGCATCCACCCACCGTCCCCCTCATTTTGTATGTAGTTTTGGTGTATCCATCCTTGTTTGGTGACTTTGGTTATTTGTGTTGGTGTTTTTTGGCTTCAGATTAGTTGGTTTCAGACAATTCTTTATTCTAGTCCTTCAGGTTCTTCCTACTTAGCACAAAGAGCCTGCACAACTGACATTTTTTGACAGGGGTTAGGCTTCCACTTATGGGAGGAGCTAAGGCAATCCCATACCACAAGTAGTCTAAAGTGGGCTTCTGAGCTCTGGAAAGTTGCAAGTGTAGGCTTCTGCAAGCACAGAACCCATATGCCTTTTAGGCAGTGTGAAATTCTAACTTTTACTATTCTAGGTAAGTAAGACTTATGCAGCTAGTATACCTAAAACCTTCCATGAGCCATGTATGACATATGACTGCAACCCATGAGTATGTGGTACATAAGTGGATGTATGAGCTTAAAAGTATAAATCCCCAGACTGTCTTGCACCTGTGGCTGTGATCTTCATTTGGTCGTTTGTACCATAAGCCTTCATGGATTCGGAGAAGTGCCGTGTTGAGGAACCTTCCCTTTCTTGATTACTCTGTTCATCTGTGATTTTATTAGATGTGAGCTAGAAAGGGAAAGTGAAAATGCAACCGCAGACATCCTACAAAACCTCCATTCCCAGCACCGCAGATATCCTACAAAAACCTCCATTCCCAGCACCGCAGATATCCTACAAAAACCTCCATTCCCAGCACCGCAGATATCCTACAAAACCTCCATTCCCAGCACCGCAGACATCCTACAAAACCTCCATTCCCAGCACCGCAGATATCCTACCAATACCTCCATTCCCAGCACCTTTTCTGTTAAGGTGCAGAGGACGATTGCAAATATTGTTCCATCTGCCAGTCCTTCGTACCCAAGACTTTGTGTTTGCTGTTTACTTTCTTAGCTACTCAATGACGTAAACGATTAGTTGAAGCCAAGATGGCGGATATTTGGTGTACCATCCTCTTTGACGAAAAACCTTGACAAGGTCTAGAGCTCAGTCTGCCCAGTCAGATTCGGACATAACCGCTGAGGCTGCAGAACCAGAGGAATGGTTGACGCTTCCTCAGACACACGCAACTGCGACCCTGCTGAAGGCCAGTATGCCATCCTATAATAGGAGCTCTGAAGTGACTGCTTCTATAATGGAGAATGGGGAATCGCATATAATCTTTAAAGGCCTGGAAGGTATCCCTCAGATCTTAGTAAGAGAAGAGATGCCATGCTTATTCAAGGCCATTATGGCTCTCAAGCTTCCTTCACCCCCCCCCCACCCCCCACTCCTCAAAATTACTGTGGGGTCTTCCTTGAAGGACGAGGATGGGGTCTTCCTTGGAGGATGAGTATGGGACTTCTGAATCTGATCATTCCTCTGGAATATTCTTCTCAAATGCACTCATCTGGGGCAGGTGCCTGATGATGATACGACGATGACCCCCCTCTCCCTTGATTCCCCAATGGAAGAGGCACCTTTGAGTATGGTGAAACAGTTTGATTGGGATTCTAAACAAATCTCTGACATTCTGAAAAGATACTACAATCATTTAGAAGTGGTCACTCCAGCTATTATGCCTGTCCCTCCAGTCCTGGAAGCCTTGCTTGATGCTTTTGCATCTAAATCCTGTACTCCTGGCTCTCATCTTCCAGCCAGCAAGAAGCCTGATAACTTCATCGGAAACTTTATAGAATCTGAGTTTCTTTTCAAGAACCCAGTTGCTGATCCTTCAGCCATTTGTCTATCTTCAGTTAAATCATCTAAGCTCCTGCCTCCTGCTAATGCCCTTTCCTTAGGTACGGATAGTAGGGCTTTGAACAGGTGGAGAAAAAAAGGCCTCTTCCCTGGCTTTCAGGACAGTTAATTATCTCTCATGTCTAAATGTCTTTAACTGGCCTTAGCAGCCGGAATAAGGTTGTTGCTGACATGGAAGGGTCAGATTCCAAACAGGTTGTCTTCGGTGACTCTGGCAACTCTGGTGGCTAGGCGTAGCATTAAATGCAGTTATGCCGTTTTGGCCTCCTCTGGAGCAGCTGCTACTGGCTTAGTTATTAGGAGACATGCATGGCTATGCAGTCCGCATCTCCCTGAAGATTTCAAGACAAAGCTCCTAGATTTCTCCTCTAGTTGTGGCTCTTTTGTTTGGACCACAGGCAGCTAGCTTGTTCAAGACCCTTCGTGTGCAAGGGAAGACTGTGAAGGACTGCAGACAAATTGTACTCACCTCTGTGCCCAGATACCAGAGAACTACCATATGAAGTTCACCTATTTTTTCTGAAAAGAGCATAGGTCTTCTCTGAAAAACACTTGGGAAAAGATTCCAGGACAAACCTGAAAGTGACTTCAGATCTGAGAGGCCTCTCTTCACAGATAAGTACTGTTTCTCTCCACCTCCATCTCCCTCGGTCCCACACCCTCCTTTCCAAAAGGCTCACCTCATCTGTTACAAGTTGGGAGATGGTCACAACAGACAAGTGGGTACTCAGCATTATCAAGCAAGGATCCTGAATCTCACAGAAGGAATTTCCTAAAGCATTCTGCACCCTCCCTGCACACAGTTGCACTTTTACCACCCATCCTCCAGGACTTGCCTCTCCCAAGGCAAAGTATTCCCTTTCAGTTTCTAGGAAGAGGGTTCTACTTCAGGCTGTTCCCGATTCCAAGATAAGAAGGGCAGTGGAAACCCATGCTGGGTTTTTCATAACCCCTTCCTCAAGGTACTCGCATACAAAATTTTGTTTCTTCGGACTCCTTCCCTTTGTTCTTTCCCAGGCCTCCCTAGTGTATTTGAACCTGAAGGATGCATTCTTAGGTATACCCATACACCTGTCATGAAGGAAATTTCTGTGATTACCTAATGGCTCCTGACATTTTCAGTTTTTTCCTTTGCCCTTCGGGTTTCTGCTGCTCCCAGAGTTTAACAAATTGCCTGTATGCCCTTCCATTTCACTGTTACTGTATTCTTTACAATAGGAATCCCTGCCAAGGGTGGCCTGATGTCCAGCCACTATACCAAAGCCTTTAGGTTACTTTAAGGTATGCTGTATTTCACAGGGCATAAAAGGGATTTCCAGACATCATATCCTCAGAACTGAGAGCCCCAGTATGAATGGCAGTCCAAGGGAAAAGAGGTAACCAGTACATCCAGAAGAGAAAAGAGCCAGGGAGAGGGAGGGAGGGAATGAATACTCAAACAGTGCAGAGAAGGACATCTACTCAGGTGCTTCATTCATACTTATGACATCTACTGTTATGGCAAGATCTTGCACAACTGTACTATGTCCGTCCATTTCACTGCTGTGGTATCCTTTGCAATAGGGAGAGTGAAGAGATTCTACACAACTGTACTATGTCCGTCCATTTCACTGCTGTGGTATCCTTACAATAGGGAGAGTGAAGAGATTCTATATTCTTTGCAATAGGGAGAGTGAAGAGATTCTACACAACTGTACTATGTCCTTCCATTTCACTGCTGTGGTATCCTTTGCAATAGGGAGAGTGAAGAGATTCTATATTCTTTGCAATAGGGAGAGTGAAGAGATTCTACACAACTGTACTATGTCCTTCCATTTCACTGCTGTGGTATCCTTACAATAGGGAGAGTGAAGAGATTCTACACAACTGTACTATGTCCTTCCATTTCACTGCTGTGGTATCCTTTGCAATAGGGAGAGTGAAGAGATTCTATATTCTTTGCAATAGGGAGAGTGAAGAGATTCTACACAACTGTACTATGTCCTTCCATTTCACTGCTGTGGTATCCTTTGCAATAGGGAGAGTGAAGAGATTCTACACAACTGTACTATGTCCCTCCATTTCACTGCTGTGGTATCCTTTGCAATAGGGAGAGTGAAGAGATTCTATATTCTTTGCAATAGGAAGTGAAGAGATTCTACACAACTGTACTATGTCCTTCCATTTCACTGCTGTGGTATCCTTTGCAATAGGGAGAGTGAAGAGATTCTATATTCTTTGCAATAGGGAGAGTGAAGAGATTCTACACAACTGTACTATGTCCTTCCATTTCACTGCTGTCGTATCCTTTGCAATAGGGAGAGTGAAGAGATTCTATATTCTTTGCAATAGGGAGAGTGAAGAGATTCTACACAACTGTACTATGTCCTTCCATTTCACTGCTGTCGTATCCTTTGCAATAGGGAGAGTGAAGAGATTCTACACAACTGTACTATGTCCTTCCATTTCACTGCTGTCGTATCCTTTGCAATAGGGTGAAGAGATTCTATATTCTTTGCAATAGGGAGAGTGAAGAGATTCTACACAACTGTACTATGTCCTTCCATTTCACTGCTGTGGTATCCTTTGCAATAGGGAGAGTGAAGAGATTCTACACAACTGTACTATGTCCTTCCATTTCACTGCTGTCGTATCCTTTGCAATAGGGAGAGTGAAGAGATTCTACACAACTGTACTATGTCCCTCCATTTCACTGCTGTGGTATCCTTTGCAGTAGGGAGAGTGAAGAGATTCTACACAACTGTACTATGTCCTTCCATTTCACTGTTGCAGTATTCATTACAATAGGGAGAGCGAAGAGATTTTGCACAACTGTACTATGTCCCTCCATTTCAAAGCTGTGGTATCCTTTGCAATAGGGAGAGTGAAGAGATTCTACACAACTGTACTATGTCCCTCCATTTCACTGCTGTATCATTACAATAGGGAGAGTGAAGAGATTCTACACAACTGTACTATGTCCTTCCATTTCACTGCTGTGGTATCCTTTGCAATAGGGAGAGTGAAGAGATTCTACACAGTTGTACTATGTCCCTCCATTTCACTGTTGTATAATTACAATAGGGAGAGTGAAGAGATTCTACACAACTGTACTGTGTCCCTCCATTTCACTGCTGTGGTATCATTACAATAGGGAGAGTGAAGAGATTCTACATAACTGTACTATGTCCTTCCATTTCACTGTTACAGTATCATTACAATAGGGAGAGTGAAGAGATTCTACATAACTGTACTATGTCCCTCCATTTCAATGTTGTATCATTACAATAGGGAGAGTGAAGAGATTCCAACTGTACTATGTCCTTCCATTTCACTGCTGTGGTATCCTTACAGTAGGGAGAGTGAAGAGATTCTACACAACTGTACTATGTCCCTCCATTTCACTGCTGTGGTATCCTTACAATAGGGAGAGTGAAGAGATTCTACACAACTGTACTATGTCCCTCCATTTCACTGTTGTATCATTACAATAGGGAGAGTGAAGAGATTCTACACAACTGTACTATGTCCTTCCATTTCACTGCTGTGGTATCCTTTGCAATAGGGAGAGTGAAGAGATTCTACACAACTGTACTATATCCCTCCATTTCACTGCTGTATCATTACAATAGGGAGAGTGAAGAGATTATACACAACTGTACTATGTCCTTCCATTTCACTGTTGTAGTATTCATTACAACAGGGAGAGTGAAGAGATTCTACACAACTGTACTATGTCCCTCCATTTCACTGCTGTGGTATCCTTTGCAGTAGGGAGAGTGAAGAGATTCTACACAACTGTACTATGTCCTTCCATTTCACTGCTGTGGTATCCTTTGCAATAGGGAGAGTGAAGAGATTCTGCACAACTGTACTATGTCCCTCCATTTCACTGCTGTGGTATCCTTACAATAGGGAGAGTGAAGAGATTCTACACAACTGTACTATGTCCTTCCATTTCACTGCTGTGGTATCCTTACAATAGGGAGAGTGAAGAGATTCTACACAACTGTACTATGTCCCTCCATTTCACTGTTACAGTATTCATTAGTTTTACCAGCTAATTTGCAGGACCAGGAACCGGCACCTATTTTGTCATCCAATCACGCACCTTTGGATACGCCCATTGCGTTGACATCATCGCTGACTTCCACGAGTGATTGCTTGCAACCTGAGGTGAATGATAGACAAGATGAGGACGCTAATATGCGCTTGATTTTGATTCTCTAGAGGCCTCCTGCAGAGCAGCAGTTACAGGCTCTGTCATTAGAAGACATGCTTGGTTAAAAGAACATACTTTACGAGATCATGTTAAGGCAAAATTATTGGATGCTCCTTTGCAGCAGGATGTGTTACTTGGAGTTAAAGCAGAAGAGGTATTAAAGAAAATGGAGGATAAGGCAAAATCTATGCAAACGGTGAAGGATTTCTTACAGGTTCAGCCTCATAGATTTAGCAGAAACTGGCCAACTAAGAATTGGTCCTTTCCAATTACAGACAGACCTCAAAGGGGAAGATAAGCCGTTCAAGAGGTAGAGGTCAAACACAAGGTCCTTACAGGCCTCAACAATGGGTTGCATCATGCCAGAAAGAAGGGGAAGACAGGCCCCAACCATATAAAAAGCAGCGCCAATGAATTCCCACTACAGCTGCCAAACAAATCCTTCTTGGCAGCCACCTTGGGAGGAAAACTGGCACTCTACTACCACAACTGGCAAATGATCACCAAAGACAAATGGGTTCTCAACATTTTATTTCAAGGTTACAGGTTCCACTTTCACACTCTGCCAAGGTTAAAAGGAATGCAAAATCTCTCACCAAATCAGTGGGCAGAGGCTCAAAAACAAATGACAGCACTCATGGATATGAGAGCTATTCAAATGTGCCATCACAGGAGCAAGGACAAGGATTTTCTGGTACCCAGAAAGGACAAAGCCTGGAGGCCCTTTCTGGATCTTTCATCTCTAAACACTTACCTGGATGTTCCGAAATTCAAAGTGTTGACACTACAGCAGCTTCTTCCCATGCTGGGCAAGAAAGCTTGGCTCTTGAATTTGGACCTCAAGGAGGCATACCTGCATGTCCCTATCAGACAAAACTGCAGAAGATACCTCAGATTCATAGCTGGTTCAATGCACTACCAATTGTCTGCACTGCCATTTGGCTTATCTACTGCGCCCAGGGTCTTCACAAAGTGCCTGGCACCAGTAATTGCATTTTGCAGACAGAAAGGAATTCAAATTTATCCGTACCTGGACGACTGCCTGATTCAAGCAGAGAGCAAGAACATTCTTCTAAAGCATCTGGCGTTTGTAAAAAAAGTTAAGTTGCCTGGGGTACACAGTAAACAAAAAGAAATCAAAACTAGTTCCCTCACAAGAGATTATATTCCTGGGTGCCAGCTTGAACGCAACGGCCCAGATGGCTTATCTCATGCCAGACAAGCAAGGACAACTGATTCAATACTTTCAATTGATGGCAACAAAGACCCAACTCCCTGCAAGAAAAATTCTGCAGGCCTTGGGTTACATGGCAGCCTGCGTACTACTAATTCCATATGCCAGACTGCTTATGAGGAAACTACAATGGTACCTAAAGAATGTATGGTCTCAACACTGTCAAAGTTTGGAAACCACTAATCCCTTGTTTTCAACTGGAGTTTCAGTGGTGGGCTCAAGCTTGTCACCTCAACAAGGGACAGCCTTTTACACAACCCACAGCCAGGCAAACACTGACAACAGATGCATCGGATTACGCCTGGGGAGCACACCTGGCATTCACATGTATTCAGGGCATGTGGCCCGCAGAACAAAGGCATCTTCACATCAATCAAAAGGAGATGCTAGCTGTACAAAATGCCCTTATAGCTTTCAAAGGACCTTCTGCATCCATGACAACTACTGCTAAAGACAGACAACGCCACAGTTATGTGGTATATAAACAAGCAAGGGGGCACTCACGCCTTCCCCTTATGCAGACAAGCAATGACCTTGTGGAACACAGCTATAAACCTTCGTTCATCTGCAAGCACAATTCCTGCCAGGAGAGAAAAACACACTGGCAGACGACTTAAGAAGAAGCGTCATGGATCCCCACAAATGGGAATTGAATCCACAAATATTCAGAATGATAACACAGAAATGGTAGAGCCCGGACATAGATCTGTTTGCATCCCCAATAAACTGCCAGCTACAAACATTCTGCACAAGGAGTTTCTATCCACAAGCATGGAAAGTGGATGCCCTCTCATTCAGCTGGGAGAACCTACAAGTATACGCTTTTCCACAACTACCTCTCCTGCCAAAGGTACTCATAAAAGCCAGGCAAGAAGAGCCAAAGATGATCCTGATTGCACCAGACTGGCCACGCCAGCACAGGTACCCAATATTAAGGAGCTTAGCACAAGAACCACCCTGGATTTTGCCTCAAATCCCACATCTGCTGACTCAGCACAACAATCAAATACTACACAGCCAACTAAAGACCTTAAACCTAGCTGCATGGAAGATTCCTTAGTCAAGCAAGCAATGCCTCTCTCCAAAGCTGTTACGGATGTCATTCTGGAGGCCAGAAGGCCTAGTACTAGGAAAGCCTATTCGGATAAATGGAAGAGATTCTGTGCCTGGAACCAAGGTCACAGCCTTGACCCTCTTGTCCCAAACATTCCTCAGATACTACAATACTTAACTGAGATGCTGGACAAAGGCCTCCTTCTCATCCATCAAGATCCACACCTCTGCCATCTCTGCTCATTACAACACGGATCCACCAATTTTCTCTAATCCTCTGGTAAAACAGTACCTCAGAGGGGCTAAAAACATAAGACCGCCCTGTAGAGCACCTACTCCAACTTGGGACCTCAACTTTGTTTTGGAAAAACTAACTTTACCTCCTTTTGAGCCAGCTAACACAGCAGAATTAAAATATATCTCTTGGAAAACTGCTCTGCTCCTGGCAATAACATTAGCATGAAGAGTTTCAGAATTACAGGTATTGATGGCAGTGGAACCTTTCCTCATTTTCCACCAGGACAGGGTGTCTTTAAGAACTAATCCTACGTTTATGCCAAAGGTGTGGTATCCAGTGTGGCTCTAAACCAAACTATTCACCTGCCAACTTTTTATCCTAAACCACAGAATAAAGGGGAGAGAATACTGCACTCTTTGGACATTCACAGGCATTTAAGCTTCTACTTGGACAAAACCAAAGCTTTCAGAAAATCTGAGCAATTGTTGGTAGCATATGCTGCAGGAGCACAGGGAAAAGCCATTTCAAAACAGACTATTTTAAAATGGATAGGACATTGTATACATTTCTGCTACACATACGATGGAAAACCTGTACCTAGCAGCATTAGATCTCACTCCACCAGGGCAACAGCCACTTCAACTGCCTACCTCAGGGGAGTACTTACCAAGGATAATCTTGGAAGCAGCAACTTGGAGTTCTGTACATAGCTTCACCAAGCATTACCATCTGCCTCTATACTCTTAAATCCAGAGCTGGCTTCGCCACTGCAGTGCAGCAGGGCATTATAGCCACCCCTAATGCCTTATAGAACCAACCACCCTACCTCAGCTTTGGGATTCTACCCAAGTGTAATGACTGCAGCAGTGTAACACTATGAACATAGTACAGTTTTGTACCTACCATAAATGTAGATGTTCGAGTGTATACACTGCTGCAGTCCAGGTTACCCTCCCTCCTTCCCCTCTTACTGGCTGGTGCGTACCTATATCTTCTACCCTTACTACCTATGGGGAGTATTTGCTGGTAGCTGTAAGTTGTTTTTTGCTTTTCTTATGTATGTTTTATTAGCAATTGGAATTGCCTACCTATTTAGAGGCACCTGACATCTGGGGCAAGAAAAACAGAAGAAAATGGCGTCGGCTGCATCTTACATACCCCTGTCGCACTGACGTCAGGGAGGAGGCGACAGCAACCGACGCCGGACCAAGACTTTGGAACTCAGGCCGACTGGGGAACCGACTGACGGCAGGATAACCCAAGTGTAATGACTGCAGCAGTGTATACACTCAAACATCTACATTTATGGTAGGTACAAAACTGTACTTTTATGCCTTTCCTCCTCTGCCTCTGCTCTCCAAAGTACTATTAAAGATTAAACATGACAAAACAAGGATGATTTTGATTACACCAACCTGGCCACGCCAACACTGGTACCTCCTCATGCGCAATGTGTCACTGCTTGGTTCCATGGCACCTGCCTCAGACTCCTACCCTGCTCTCTCAGCAGGAGGACCAGATTCTGCACCCTCGGCTTCAAACACTGAACCTAGTAGCCTGGCTAGTTGCCTAAGCTCTCCTTTACCATCCCTCAGTAAACCAGTGATGGATGTCATTTTACAGGCAAGGAGGCCTAGTACTAGAAAATCTTATGCTGAAAAATGGAAAAGATTCTGTGCCTGGAACCAATCTCAAGGGATGAGCACAGCAGTGCCAAATTTACCTCAGATTTTACAATGCTTAACTGAGATGCTTCATAAGGGCCTGTCTTTTTCCTCCATGAAAATCCATACCTCAGCCATTTCAGCTTATTATAACAGAGAGAACAAAAATTTGAGACCACCTAGGAGAGCTCCAACCCCAGCCTGGGACCTTAACTTTGTCTTGGAGAAACTCACTCTGCCTCCTTTTGAGCCAGCTGCTACTGCAGACTTAAAATGTCTTTCTTGGAAAACAGCTTTCGTTTTAGCAATCACTTCAGCTGGAATGGTATCTGAATTACTGGCCCTTATGGCAGTGGAGCCTTTCATCATCTTTCATGCGGACATGGTGTCCCTCAGAACCAATCCATCCTTCATGCCCAAGGTGGTATCCAGCATGGCTCTTAAGTCAGTCCATTCATTTGCCAGCCTTCTTTCCCAATCCATAGAATAAAGGGAATGGATACTGCATTCCTTAAATGTGCACAGACAAGTTACATTCTACTTGGACAGGACTAAATCTCAAAGGAAATCTGAACAGCTGCTGCTGGCATTTGCTGCAGGGGCAGAGGGAAAGGCTAATTCAAAGCTAACCATTTCTAAATGGATAATCCATTGCATTCATTTCTGCTATAAGCACCATGGAAAACCTATTCCCCAGGGGATCAGACCTCACTCCACCAGGGCTGCATCTACCTTCTACAGCCTTTCTCAGAGGTATCCCTACCAGGGACATCCTAGAAGCTGCTACCTGGAGTTCTACACATACTTTCACCAGGCATTATCGTTTGCCAATTTTCTCTAAATCCAGAGCTGGCTTTGCCACTGCAGTCTTGCAGGGCCTTATAGCTGGCCCTAATGCTATCTAAATTCCTCCTCCCAACCATAGCTTTTGGAATCTACCCAAATGTAATGACTGCAACAGTGAAACACGAAGAACATAGTACAGTTGTGTACACTTACCATAAATATAGATGTTCGAGTGTATTCACTGTTGCAGTCTATTACTTCCTCCAGCCCACTAACTTCTTTTGGCTATACCTCTACTTTCCTTTGCTATGCTTAAAAGCCTTTTTGGTGTATTTGCTTTTTTTGTTGAAGGTATATCTTTGTGCTTTTATGTTTCATTGCTTCCCATTAGGGGGGCACCTGACATTTGGGGCAAGAAAAACTGATGTAATGGCATCGTCTGCATGTTTTATACCCCTGACGACCTGACGTCATGGAAGAAGGGACAGCAACTGACGCAGGACCCAAGACTTTGTTAATCAGGCCGACTGAGGGCTACCTGCAAGCAGATAACCTAAATGTAATGACTGCAACAGTGAATACACTCTAACATCTACATTTATGGTAAGTGTACACAACTGTACTTTCTGGTTTGTGTCTTTCTGCTGATCCTGCTCTGGTGTCAGTCTCTTCTGGCACACCTTCTAATTTTTTCTCTCTACCAGGAGAATTGGAAAGGTCTATACTGCTGCCACCTTGGCCTTTAGGGCCATTAATTACCAGATCCGCATGACTGGATATGCTCTGATATTGATTGCCAAGGTTTGTCTGGTTATTTCTGACGTTTCTGTTGCAGAGTTTAGTCCCTCCTAACACTCCTCTTTTTTTTCTTTTGGGTTTTGATTAGATGTTCTCCGTGTTTATTTGCTCAAATTTGTTCGGTTTTTTTACCAAAAATTTTTTTTGCTTGATCCGGGGTTGCCAAGTAAAAAAAAGGGGTCCAAACTGGGCCCCAACCATCCCAGTTGGGTCCAGGAGGGATTTCAACCCCCTCCGCACTTTTTATTTTTGGTTTTCAGTTTAGCCAGTTGAAAAATGCCAATGGGAACCCTTTTTTTTTTACCGATGGGGCGATTAAAGGCCTGGGACACCCACGATTTAAAAAAACGCTCCTTTTGGCAAGACCACAAAAACCGCCCCTCATCCAAAAAAATGAGAAATTTGGCTAAAAATTTTTCGGGTTTTCCAACCTCCCCCTTTTAAAACCAGGACAAAAAAAACTTTTTTTATCGGTTATTTTTCTACTTCTGATTTTTCCCCCTTATGGGGTTTTGATCAGGCCTTTTCCCCCCCTCCGATCAAATTCCCTTTTAATATTATTTCGATCCAAACTATTACGGGGGCCAAATATTAAAGGGCCCCCCTAAAATTATTCGCTGGCCGAGCAAACCCTTCTGGTTTGACTATTCAGGGGCCTAAACGACGCTTCTAAGCATGCAGTTAAACATTTCAGCTGGTACTTATTCATCTACGCATTGGCATAGAGTTCCATGGCCTGATTCAGGGGCCGCTTCTGAGGGTGTATTCAGGCCTACGGACTTGCATATTAAATCAACGCCTCCTTCATTACTTAGGGCTAATTCTCGATCCATGTCTAAAAAACCGACGCTCAGGCCTCTATGCCTAAAACACAAATGATAAGAATGGCTGAAGATCTAATAACTCTAATCAGGTGTAGCCAACCCTCCCCCTTCTAAGAGGCCTAGGACTGAAGTTAATTATGAATCTTCTGATCAGGATTCTGATTTTTCTGATTCTTCTGATCTGGATTTGCCCTTATCTACTTATGAGGATTCTGATGCAGAGGACTCTATTCCCTCTGCTTCCCCTCCTGAGTCCCACAAGTTCCTTTTCCAATATCCTATTGCAGATCCAGAGACTAATTCACAGGGGCCCAAGGGTATTAAGGCTTCTACTGCTAAAAATCCTACCCCTTCTGATAGACACTCCAGGGCATTGGATAGATGGGGTAAGAAGGTTTACACTTCTGCAACCTTGACCATTAGGGCTTTAAACTGCCAGTTTCTTATGTTAAAATATCAACAACATGTTATTGGACTGCTTAAACAGAAAATGATGTTGATTCCTGACTGTGTGGAAAGTAAGGAATTAGAGGATTTAATGCATTCTGCCGAACAAGTTGGAAAACATACTTTGCAATCTGGTTTTGATTCTTTACAGGCCTCTTGCAGGGCTGCTGTTACTGGGTCTGTGCTCAGAAGGCATGCTTGGCTTAAGGAGCAATCGTTGCCTGATCATGTTAAAGCTAAATTGTTGGATGCTCCTTTAAATCAGGACCGCCTGTTTTGCAACAAGTCTGAGGATGTTCTTAAAAAGATGGAAGATAAAGCTAAATCTATGCAAACTGTTAAAGTTTTTTTTACAAGTTCAGCCTCCTAGATTTAGTAGGCACTGGCCCTCTAAGAATTGGTCCTTTCCAGCCCCTTCCAGGTCTTCTCAAGCCAAACCCAGACACAGCACAAACCCCAGGTTTCAGTCCCAGGGGACTCGGAACTTAGCAGCGAGTGGCCTCCACTTCCAAGTCTGGAAATAATAAGACTCCCCCCATATCAAACTGTCTCAATGACTTCCTTTTAAAATTTCCAAGCACTTAACTGACTGCCCCTTTGGGGGGAAAGACTGCTCTTCATGCAAAGAATTGGGAACTCATTACCCAGGACAAATTGGTTTCAAATATAGTGTCCCAGGGATGCAGATTTCACTTCCACACGTTGCCAACACCAAGTGTGTGGCCGGACCTACCCCCAAATAAGTGGCAGAGGCCCAAAAACAAGTACTTTCTCTCTTAAGCATGGGGGCTATTCAACTGGTACCAGAAGAGGAAAAGGGACAAGGTTTCTACTCAAGACTTTTCTTTACCCAGAAAAGACAATTCATGGCGTCCTATCCTGGACCTGTCTACTCTAAACACCTTTTTGGAGATTCCAAAATTCAAGATGCTGACTCTTCAGTTACTTCCTATGCTAGGCAAAGATGCCTGGTTGGCAACACTAGATGTAAAAGAAGCATACCTGCACATCCAGTCAGGAACTCTTGCAAAAGATACCTATGCTTCAAAGCAGACTACATGCACTATCAGTTCTCTGCACTGCCCTTTGGCTTATCTACTGCACCCAGGGTATTCACAAAGTGCCTCGCTCCAGTCATTGCATTTTGCAGGCAAAGAAATATTCAAATATACCCATACCTGGACGATTGTCTAATTCAGGCAGAAAGCCAGGACATACATTTGAATCATCTGGCCTTTGTAAAAAGAGTTCTAGCTTATCTGGGGTACACCATAAACGAAAAGAAATCACACCTGGTACCCTGTCAACAAATTATATTCCTGGGAGCAAGCTTGAATACAACTTCCCAGCTGAATTACCTCACGCCAGAAAAGCAACTTCATTTGGCAACCTACTTCAAACAAGTTGCCACAAAAACCCTGCTATCTGCAAGACAAATACTGCAAGCATTAGGGTTCATGGCCTCCTGCATTCTTCTAATTCCATATGCAAGACTGCATATGAGGAAACTGCAGTGGTATCAAAAAAGCATATGGTGTCAACATTCAAGACCTAGAAACAATGATTCCTATCATACCTTGCCTATGCTTTGAGTTCCTTTGGTGGGCAGAGGCCTACCACCAAAACAAGAGACTACCTTTCACACCACCCCCTGCCGCCCAAACCCTAACAACAGATGCATCAGACCATGCATGGGGGGCTCACCTGGCAGGGAAGTGCATTCAGGGCAAATGGGGAACCCAAGTCAAATGCACCTGCATATCAATCAAAAAGAAATGTTAGTTGTACAGAATGCTCTGACAGCCTTCAAGGACCACATTCTTCCAGGACAACACCACTGTTATGTGGTACATAAACAGTTGGGTACACATTCTTACCACCTCTGCAGACTAGTCATGGCATTGTGGAACATAGCCTTGAGCTACCAAGTGTACCTACAAGCTCAATTCCTGCCAGGAAAATTAAATACACTGGCAGACTGACTAAGCAGAAACCTCATGGACCCACACGAGTGGAAATTGGAGCCAAGGATTTGCAACATGTTGACAAGCAAATGGGGGAGCCCAGATATAGACCTGTTTGCCTCACCCCAGAACTACCAATTGGACAAATTTTGCACAAGGGCTCCCCACAAACAAGCCTGGAAAGTGGATGCTCTGTCCTTCAGCTGGAAAAACCTATCAGTCCATGCCTTCCCCCCTCTTCCTCTGCTCTCCAAAGTACTACTAAAAATCAAACAGGACAAACCAAGGATGAATTTGATTACACCAACCTGGCCACGCCAACACTGGTACCTGCTCATGCCCAATGTGTCACTGCTTGGTTCCATGGCACCTGCCTCAGACTCCTACCCTGCTCTCTCAGCAGGAGGACCAGATTCTGCACCCTCGGCTTCAAACACTGAACCTAGTAGCCTGGCTAGTTGCCTAAGCTCTCCTTTACCATCCCTCAGTAAACCAGTGATGGATGTCATTTTACAGGCAAGGAGGCCTAGTACTAGAAAATCTTATGCTGAAAAATGGAAAAGATTCTGTGCCTGGAACCAATCTCAAGGGATAAGCACAGCAGCACCCAATTTACCTCGGATTTTACAATACTTAACTGAGATGCTTTACAAGGGCCTGTCTTTTTCCTCCATGAAAATCCATACCTCAGCCATTTCAGCTTATTATAACAGAGAGAACAAAAATTTGAGACCACCTAGGAGAGCTCCAACCCCAGCCTGGGACCTTAACTTTGTCTTGGAGAAACTCACTCTGCCTCCTTTTGAGCCAGCTGCTACTGCAGACTTAAAATGTCTTTCTTGGAAAACAGCTTTCGTTTTAGCAATCACTTCAGCTGGAATGGTATCTGAATTACTGGCCCTTATGGCAGTGGAGCCTTTCATCATCTTTCATGCGGACATGGTGTCCCTCAGAACCAATCCATCCTTCATGCCCAAGGTGGTATCCAGCATGGCTCTTAAGTCAGTCCATTCATTTGCCAGCCTTCTTTCCCAATCCATAGAATAAAGGGGAATGGATACTGCATTCCTTAAATGTGCACAGACAAGTTACATTCTACTTGGACAGGACTAAATCTCAAAGGAAATCTGAACAGCTGCTGCTGGCATTTGCTGCAGGGGCAGAGGGAAAGGCTAATTCAAAGCTAACCATTTCTAAATGGATAATCCATTGCATTCATTTCTGCTATAAGCACCATGGAAAACCTATTCCCCAGGGGATCAGACCTCACTCCACCAGGGCTGCATCTACCTTCTACAGCCTTTCTCAGAGGTATCCCTACCAGGGACATCCTAGAAGCTGCTACCTGGAGTTCTATACATACTTTCACCAAGCATTATCGTTTGCCAATTTTCTCTAAATCCAGAGCTGGCTTTGCCACTGCAGTCTTGCAGGGCCTTATAGCTGGCCCTAATGCTATCTAAATTCCTCCTCCCAACCATAGCTTTTGGAATCTACCCAAATGTAATGACTGCAACAGTGAAACACGAAGAACATAGTACAGTTGTGTACACTTACCATAAATATAGATGTTCGAGTGTATTCACTGTTGCAGTCCTGGTTACCTTCCCTCCAGCCCACTAACTTCTTTTGGCTATACCTCTACTTTCCTTTGCTATGCTTAAAAGCCTTTTTGGTGTATTTGCTTTTTTTGTTGAAGGTATATCTTTGTGCTTTTATGTTTCATTGCTTCCCATTAGGGGGGCACCTGACATTTGGGGCAAGAAAAACTGATGTAATGGCATCGTCTGCATGTTTTATACCCCTGACGACCTGACGTCATGGAAGAAGGGACAGCAACTGACGCAGGACCCAAGACTTTGTTAATCAGGCCGACTGAGGGCTACCTGCAAGCAGATAACCTAAATGTAATGACTGCAACAGTGAATACACTCTAACATCTACATTTATGGTAAGTGTACACAACTGTACTTTCTGGTTTGTGTCTTTCTGCTGATCCTGCTCTGGTGTCAGTCTCTTCTGGCACACCTTCTAATTTTTTCTCTCTACCAGGAGAATTGGAAAGGTCTATACTGCTGCCACCTTGGCCTTTAGGGCCATTAATTACCAGATCCGCATGACTGGATATGCTCTGATATTGATTGCCAAGGTTTGTCTGGTTATTTCTGACGTTTCTGTTGCAGAGTTTAGTCCCTCCTTACACTCCTCTTTTTTTTCTTTTGGGTTTTGATTAGATGTTCTCCGTGTTTCACTGTTGCAGTCATCACATTTGGGTTATCTGCCTGCAGGTAGCCCTCAATCGGCCTGAATACCAGAGTCTTGGGATTTCTGCGTTGGATGTTGTCGCTTCTTCATGACGTCAGGTCGTCAGGGGTATCAAACATGCAGCCGACACCATTACATCAGCTTTTTTTGCCGTGCAGTGTCCGAAGCAGAAGCAGTTTGCAAGTGCAGGTCGGCCACCTCCTGAAATTTTCGTTTTTCAAGTTTCAGACCTGAAGTCTTGTAAAAGATAAGTACCCCATTGGGGATCCTTTTTCTTGCTCTAACCGATGTCAGAAAAAATTAATAATTGTCTTGCCTGTGGAAAGCAAATACCTCACAGAGATTTTCATTCTTACTGCATCACCTGTTTAGGCCCAGACCACAACATTCCTCGCTGTCGGTTTTGTGCTTTGTTCAACTCCATAAGTATTCGTCGGCAGGCTATTTTTGTCGCTAAATTTTTTCGCTCTCGTTCTACCGATCTTCCAAAAAAAGTAAGGATAAAAACAGAGACAAACCGCATAGGTCAAAAACTGCCGACTACGCTTCGGTTAAACTATTCGTCAGTCAGCCAGTACTCGGTGAGGTGCTTTTGCAGCCCCTGATACCTGCTTCTACAGATTCTCAGGCCGCTACTGAGACCCTTTCGGAGTCCGGTATGCTGCGAGATACTTTTTTGACTATGGAACCTGCGGATGTCTCTACCTTGGATGTATCCGGAGCCACTATGCAGGCACCGGCTTCTGAGGGTGTATTCAGGCCTTCCAGTTTTCATATTAAACCGACGTCTTCATTTCAAACCAAAAATACTGAATTTCTCAGGCCCAGAATTCGCACTACGCCTAGGAAACCGATGATCAAATCACATTCTCAGGTCCACGTACCTCAGAAACAAATGCTTAGAATGGCTGAAGATCTTATTACTTTAATTAGGGGGAGGCCAGCCTTCCCCCTCAAAAAGACCAAGAACTGATTTTTCTTTTCATTCTTCAGATCATGAGTCTGTTGACTCTGATCTGTCTGATTATCAGGACATTCCCTTGAAGATTCTGATGCAGAGGATTATATTCCCTCTGCTTCCCTACCAGAAGATTTTTCTTTTGGTGAAACCGTGCATACCCTTAGAGAGACCCTTAGAGAGCATTTCCGCTGGGAGAGCCAGGACTACCCACAGTCCAAAGAGACTCTGGGAATTTTTAAACCTTGCCTAAGCACAGGCCTCTAGCTATACCTCCTGTTCTGGAAATTGTAGATGATGTCTTCTTGGAATCCAGCCTTACCCCTGATACTTTGCCACCAGCTCCAAGCAAACCTGAAAGGTTCTACAGAGTAACTGACTCCCACAAATTTCTCTTTAAAAATCCTACTGCGGATCCAGAGACCATTTCCCAGGGACCTAAAGGCATTAAGGCTACAACAGCCAAAAAGCCTACCCCTGCTTTAGACAGATTGGGTAAGAAAGGTATACACCTCTGCTACTCTTGTCATCAGGGCTTTAAATTGCCAGTTTCATATAGTATCAGCAACATATTATGGAGCTAATTAAACAGAAAATTATGTTGATTCCTGATTGTGCAGAACATAAAGATTTACAAGAGTTAATGCGTTCTGCTAACCAAGTTGGAAAACATACTTTGCAATGTGGTTTTGATGCTTTAGAAGCATCTTGCAGGGCTGTTGTCATCAGGTCTGTTCTTAGAAGGCATGCATGGCTTAAGGAAAAAAATCTTGTCAGACCAGGTCAAAGCAAAATTACTAGATGCACCATTAAACCAAAAACGCCTTTTTGGCAATAAAGCAGAAGTCTTCAAAAAGATGGAGGAAAAAGTAAATCTATGCAAGCTGTTAATTTCCTACAGGTACAGCCACCTAGATTCAGTAGGCATCGGCCTTCTAAAAACTGATCCTTTCCAGTCCCTCCCAGACCTTCTCAGTCCAAACCCAGAGGCAGCAGACCACCAAGATTACAGTCTCAGGGTATGCACAGATCTAAGCAATGGAGTGCTCCCACCTCTAAAAGAGGGAGTAGTAAGCCACCACCCTATGGTAAAATCTCGCAATGACTTATCCTTAACTCTTCCAAGCCTTGCCTAAGTACTTTGCACCCTTAGGAGGAAAACTTGCCCTCCATGCAAAAAACTTGGAATACCTCACCCAGGATAGATGGGTCTTGAACATTGCATCCCAGGGATACAGATTCTACTTCCACTCACTACCAACCCCAAGCGGATGTCCAGACCCCCCCCCCAAAACCAGTGGGCACAGACCCAAAAGCAAGTACTTTCTCTTCTCAGTATCAAGGCTATTCAACCTGTCCCAGCAGAGCAAAGGGGACAAGATTTTTACTCCAGACTGTTTCTGGTACCCAGAAAAGAAAGCTCTTGGCGCCCTTTCCTGGATCTATCTATTCTCAACACCTTCCTGGTGGTTCTAATGTTCAAAATGCTTACTCTCCAACAGCTGCTTCCTATGCTAGTCAAGGACTCCTGGCTAGCCACCCTAGACTTAAAAGAAGCTTATCTGCACATCCCATAGGGGAATCTTGCAGGAAATATCTACGTTTCAGAGCAGGCTGTATGCACTATCAGATGTTATGTGATCCTATCTCGCCTACATTCTGTACTGATGGGTTCGGAGCCGATCCCTCGGCTCCGACTTCTGCTATGCTATAGAGCGAGGCCTCTTATTGGCTGAGCTATCTTTATCCCAGGATGCACCACCACTAATCCCCCAGATCTCGTTTGCCGCTATCAAGCTTAGACGTGGTCTCAACATTGGCTGGGCTAAGTACTATTTATTAGGCTTTTTCCTGTCACAAATTTCCTTACTTTGAACCCAAAAGCTGTTTTAACAGCTATTGTTGTTATATTTGTGTGATTGGTGAATTTCTGTTGGTAAATTTGTAATTTTTTTAGTCAGGGAAGGTTTCCCATTTTAGTTAGAGGGGCCTTCCCCTGTTACCTTGCTGCTTGTGTTTCTTTCTTGGGTCAAGTACCCGTTTAAGTTAGAGGGTCTTGACCCTCTCTCTCTCTCTCTCTCTCTCTTTTTTGTCTGTTAACTGTTTAGTGTAAAAAAAAAATATATATATATATATATATATATATATATATATATATATATACTGTTATAAAGTTGTTGAATTCAACTAAAGTATAGTGTTTTTTCTCATAGCAGTTATGTCTAAAGAACACAAACCCTCCAGGTTTAAGAAATGCACGAGGTGTGGTTTTAAAATGTCCATAACGGACGACCACTCCTCGTGCGTCTATTGCTTAGGTGCTAAACATCTACAAGAGTCGTGTAGTGTGTGCCACGCGTTCTCTTCCAGAGTCCTCCAGGAGAGGAAAAACAAATTAATCCTCAAGGGATTAATCAAGCCTTCCTTCGAGGAGGCTTTATCTTCCTCTCCGTCTCCTTCTAAAAAGAAGAAAGCATCGGCTCCGACCAGTCAGTCGGAACCGAGCGCCAAAAAAGCTAAGCAGACTTCTCCATCGGCTCCACGGACTTCGGAGCCGAGGTCGGAACGGTCTGCCTCGATGCCTCCAGCCTCGACCCCTCTGGTTTCGGAGCCGAGGTCTGGGGCATCGAGGCGGTCACCCTCATCGGCTCCACTGATATTGGAGCCGATAAGGATTACGGCTCAGACTCTTCCCCACGGGCGAAGTCCTTATCAGCACCGAGGAAATTTCCTTGAAACCTCCCTCGGGCCGATAGTTGAGTCCATTCGAGCGGTCCCGAGCCCGCCGGGCCGATGGAGAAATCTGTTCGGGCCGATCGGTATCCTCTAGATCATCCAAGATGTCTGATTCGGACATCGACAGGGTGCTCCTTCGACTCTTCCAGTCTCCGGTGTTCCAAAAGCTAGTTTCGGCTCCAGCCCATTTGGCTTGAGCCGATGGTCCTCTACTGTGGTTCCTCCTCCAACAGCTTCGGCACAGTTGGAGCGGTGCTGGTGGAACCTGTGGGGGTGTTAGGGTCGGGCCCGACCCTTGCTCCAACTCCGGCTCTTGGGTGGGAGTTCAGTACACGGACTTCTTACTTTGGCCCTGGGGGGGAGGCTTGGGATTGATGCTTTGGTCCCAAGTCTCCCTCTTGGTGCGTCGGCGGGAGTGCCGTCCACTGTCGTGGCCACGGAGGTGGGACCCTCCCAGGATTCTGGTGGTCCCGCCTTCAGGGCTATGAGGAGTGCTTTAGCCAAATCTTCCTTGGCTACCTCCACGGTTTCCCCAGCTCCTTCCCTACATACTGAGACTGGGTCGTTGGCAGTCCCCCTGTCTTTAGACAGCGGAGCCCCTGGGCCTCAGGTTACCCCCGCTGGGGTTTCTCCCCCTCCTGGAGGTCCTTCTGAAGCCTCTTCGGAAGAACCCCCCAGGAAGAGATCGTGCAAGAGGAAGCACGTGGACTCCCCTGATGAGTCTCTGACATCCGACACTGATCTCGATGATGCAGAGGAGTCCCCCAAGTCGTCCTCGGATGATGTCTCCTTTGCAGACATCCTGGAAGCCCTAAAACAACGAGGCGGCTGGCAGTCCAAACCTCCCTCTGCTGATGAGTCGGTGTTCCTGAAGGCCTTCGGGGCTCAGCCCTCCGCCTCCTGGGTGTCTCCGCCCTTCGACGAGCTCTTGGATTTGATCTGTCGGAGGGCGTGGGAACACCCAGACTCTGTGGAACCGGTGCCTGCTCGTCCGAACAAATTTCTCTCGGTGCCCCCGGATAGAGAGTTCCTAACTAAAGGTGTGGCTGTAGATGCTTTGGTGGTGGCATCTGCTACCCAGCAAGATGTAGCAGAGGCTTCTACGTCCGTCCATCCTCCTAATAAGGAGTCTAGGAGCATGGATTGAATGCGGAGCGCACCCTCAGTTCAGCGGCCTTTACACTGAGGTCCCTGAACTACCTTACGCACTTTACCAGATTTCAGAGGGATCTGATTAAGGAGCTATCCGATACCCTCTTGGGTAACCTGCCTGAGGAGCTGGCCCAGGCGGTTGGCTCTCAGCTGGCTACAATGTCGTCCATTTGAACTTCGTCCATGAGGCTAATCTCTTATGCAGCCGAGGTAATGGCAGTACAGGCATTGCTCTACGGAGACAAGCCTGGCTCCGCCTGTGTCATTTTGCGGAGGCCTTTAAGTCTTCATTTGCCGGCCTTTGATGGGTCCCCCTGTTTGGACCCAAGGTAAAGGACACACTAACCGCTGTGAACAGGAGGTAAGACTCTGACTGCTGTAGGGCACGATTTTCCACTCCCTTCGGCCTTATCCCAAGGCTAAAGAGGAGGGAAAATGTGGTTCCGTAGATCTCAGAAGCCTTACCCCTCTCAGCAGGAGGATTCCCCTTCCAGAGGCAGAGGAGGGGGAAATTATTCAGGAAGACGCCGTCCCAGAGGCGGCAGAGGCCCTCGCAACACTGGAGACCGCGAGTCCTTTCGTGGCTCTTCAGCCTTTCATAGTCCCTGAGGATTGCCCGGCTGTGCTGCTCCGGATCCAGTCGGGGGTCGTTTCTCGAAGCACCTAAAGGCCTGGGAAGGTATCACCCAGGACCGATGGGTGCTTCGGATTATCGCCGGAGGTTACTCCATCCCATTCTCTCACCACCTCCCTCAGTCCAAAAGAATCCCGGACCCGCCACCCAGTCAACGGGATACCGCAGCCTCAAGTTTCAAAGCTGCTGCAAAGGAGTCATCCAACGGTCCCCGCAGACCAGATCGGATTAGGGACTTACTCAAGATTCTTTTGGTGCCAAAAAGACCGGGGACTTGAGGCCCATTTTGGACCTCAGCATCCTAAACCGTTCAGTCAGAAAGTCCAAGTTCCGAATGGTCACCCTACAAACCATTCTCCCATTGCTGGAGAAAGGTGTTTGGATGTGCTCCATAGATCTCAAGGACGTGTATTATCATATCATGGTACATCAAGCGTCCAGGAGACATCTGCGCTTCAGCCTAGGAGGCAGTCATTTTCAGTACCGTGCGCTGCCCTTTGGTCTCACCACAGCCCCCAGGGTGTTCACCAAGTGCTTGGCAGTCGTGACTGCTCACCTGAGAAGTCTAGGATTCCAGGTGTTTCCGTATCTAGACGACTGGCTCCTAACTGCCACCTCCAAGCATCTACTTCTGCGGAGCCTACAAGCCACTATATCTCTGGGCAATTCCCTTGGAATCACCTTCAATTGGCCAAAGTCTGTGTTGCTGCCATCTCAAAGAATAAGATTCATAGGGGTAGAGATAGACTCAAACCAAATGCGGGTCTGTCTACCTACAGACAGAATAGAAACCATACAGACTCAAGTTCGAGCCTTACTTCCCAGGTCCAAAGCCCCAGCCAGAATGGTCCTGCAGCTATTAGGATCCATGTCCGCCACGGTTCTTCTAGTCCCCTTGGCAAGGTTGCACATGAGAATTCTCCAGTGGCTTCTTTCAGCTCAGTGGTCCTTTCAGGAACTCCCCCTCAGTCACCTTGTATGGATCACGGAATCTTGCAGACGGGACCTTCGCTGGTGGCTAGTGCCCTCCAACTTGGATCAGGGACGACCCTTTGTTCTACCTCCTCCGGCGGCCATCGGAAACATGCCCTGGGAGGTCCATGGTTCCTGGATCAGATCCCAGATCTACTGGTTCATCAGTCGGGACTATTCTACCAGTCCCTTCACACCTTAAAATTGACGGCTTGGCTCCTCCTCTTCCGACGATAGTCAGGAGTCATACATTGGATCCGGATGTTGTTCACATATTATCTTCGGCCCATAAGTCTGCTACGAAGAAACTGTATTCTAGCAAATGGAAAAGATTTGCTATTTGGGCTCAACTCAGGGGCCTGGACCCCATTTCTATTCCCGTGGCAGAAGTACTAAAATTTCTGACTTCTCTTTTCAATCAAGGCTCTTCAGTTTCTACCATCAAGGTACAATTGGCAGCAATTTCTAATTTTCACGAATCCATGGACCCACCTTTAATGAGCAACAGATTGTGTAAGACCTTCTTGAAAGGTGCTGCTCTATTAAGACCTCCGATTTCTCATCCTGCACCTCCATGGGATCTCGATATAGTGTTACGCGCCTTGACTTCTTTCCCCTTTGAACCGGCAGCTACATGTGATCTAAAGTTTCTATCATGGAAGACAGCCTTTCTGGTAGCGATTACTTCTACCAGAAGAGTTTCAGAGCTTCAGGCTTTGTCAGTAAAACCCCCGTACTTGGTTTATCACAAAGACAGAGTATCTCTCAGGCCAAAACCTTCCTTTGTCCCTAAAGTCTGTTCTAGTTTCTGCTTACAACAATCGTTAGAGCTTCCAGTTTTTTTCCCAAAATACTCTAACAAAGCGGAGTTCATATTCCACACATTAGATGTCCACGGACAGTTACGTTTTTATTTAGACAGGACCAAACAAACAAGGAAAACAGATCAGTTGTTTGTATCCTTTGCAGACAATAAATTGGGCAAAGCTGTCACAAAGGTCACTATTGCCAAATGGATCAGGGACTGTATTACTCAAGCTTATTTTTATTCTAACAAAGAGCTTACCGCCTCTGTCAAAGCTCATTCTACAAGGGCTATGGCTACTTCGATAGCATTTCATTCTAAGCTTGCTATTAGTGACATTTGTGCTGCGGCTACATGGTCTTCCCCGCACACCTTTATTTCACACTACAAATTAGATGTGGCATCTAGAGGACGAGCTTCATTTGGTTACACAGTGCTCAGGAGTGTTTTCCAATGAGCCACCCGGGATTTAGGTGCTAGGGACGCTGTCCCATCAGTACAGAATGTAGGCGAGATAGGATCACATAACATCTTTTAGTTATGTACTCACCATAACTCTCACCATAACTTTAGATGTTTGGGATCCATCTCGCCTACATTCCTAATAACCCACCCTCCTTCCCCCTTCCTTGGAGATCAGAGGATATCAGACGGTCCGAATCCTGTTGTTTCATCTTGAAACATCTAACAATGTTATATAAACAAGTTGTGCATGTGTGCATGAATGCGGACAAACAAGATCTGGGGGATTAGTGGTGGTGCATCCTGGGATAAAGATAGCTCAGCCAATAAGAGGCCTCGCTCTATAGTATAAGCGTGCCGAGTCGGAGCCGAGGGATCGGCTCTGAACCCATCAGTACAGAATGTAGGCGAGATGGATCCCAAACATCTAAAGTTATGGTGAGTACATAACTAAAAGTTCTCTGCACTTCCCTTTGGCTTATCTACTGCGCCCAGGGTGTTCACAAAATGCCTAGCTCCAGCCATTATGTATTGCAGTCAGAGAAAAATTCAGATTTACCCATACTTGGGCGATTGCCTAATTCAGTCGGACAGTCAGGAATTGCTACTCCAGCACCTGACATTTGTAAAGAGACTTTTAACTTCACTGGGGTATACCATCAACGAAAAGAAATCACATCCAGTACCCAGCCAGCAAATTGTATTAATCGGCACAAGCTTGAACACAACTTCCCAGATGGCATTCCTCACTCCAGAAAAACATATGTATTTGACAAACTACTTCAGTCTACTGGCCACCAAAACCCAGCTATCTGCAAGAAAAATACTGCGAGCCCTAGGGTTTATGGCCTCTTGCATTCTACTAATTCCATATGCAAGATTGCATATGAGGAAACTTCAATGCTACTTAAAAAGTATCTGGTGTCAATATTCTCAGAACCTGGAAACAATGATTCCTATCATTCTTTGTGTAAGGGCAGAGTTTCTTTGGTGGGCTGAGGCCTGCTACCGGAACAAAGGGCTCCCTTTCACTCAACCCCCTGCCGCCCAAACCGTAACAGATACATCAGACTATGCATGGGGGCTGACATGGCAGGACAATGTATTCAAGGCAAATGGAGCCCAAAACAAATGCACCTGCATATCAGTCAAAAAGAAATGTTAGCTGTACAGAATGCTCTAACAGCCTACAAATGCCTTATTCTTCCAGGGCAACTACTGATAGACAGACACCACCACAGTTATGTGGTACATAAACAACCAGGGGGAAACCCATTCCTACCCACTCTGCAGGTTAGCCTTGGCTGTGTGGCACCTGCAAGCTCAATTCCTGCCAGGCAAACTAAATTCACTGGCAGACAACTTGAGCAGAAATCTAATGGACCCACACGACTGGAAACTGGAACCCGAATCATTCAAGCTTCTGATCCACAGGTGGGGGGGCACCAGAGGTGGACCTCATTGCTTCCCCTCAGAACTATCAATTGGGCAACTATTGCACTAGAACTCCCCACAGCCAAGCATGGAAAGTGGAGGCTCTGTCCCTTACATGGGAAAATCTCTCAGTCTATGCCTTTCCCCCTCTGCCCCTCTTCTCGAAGGTTCTACTAAAGATCAAACAGGACAAGCCAAGGACAATCCTGATTGCTCCAGACTGGCCACGCCAGCACTGGCACCCACTCTTGCGCAGTCTGACAGTACTGCCGCAATGGCACCTGCCTCAGACCCCCTTCTCTGCTGTCCCAGCAGGAGTGCCAGATTTTGCATCCTCGGCTACAAGCCTAGCAGCCTTGTTCATCCCCTGAACCCCTCTGTAAACAGGTGCTGGATGTCATCCTTGAGGCAAGGAGGCCTAGTACTAGAAAATCCTATTCGGAAAAGTGGAAAAGATACTGTTCTTGGAGCCATTCTCAAGGAATGGACACAACTGTGCCCAGCTTACTTCATATACTAGATTGCTTAACAGAAATGCTCCACAAAAGCCTATCATTCTCTTCAATTAAGATTCATGCCTCTGCCATCTCAGCTCATTATAATAATGAGCCACCCCTCCTATCTCATCCAGTGGTCAAACAGTTCCTGAGAGGAGCCAAAAATTTAAGACCCCCCCCCCCCCCAGGAGAGCTCCCACTCCAGCCTGGGGCCTTAAGTTTGTATTGGAAAACCTTGCGCTTCCACCCTTTGAACCTGCTGCTTCAGCAAAGTTGAAATTCCTCTCCTGGAAAACAGCTTTACTTCTAGCCATCACTTCAGCAAGAAGAGTGTCTGAATTGCAGGCCCTTATGGCCATAGAACCCTTCATTATCTTCCATGCGGACAGGGTTTCCCTCAGGACTAACCCATCATTTATGCCCAAGGTGATACCTAGTGTGGCTTTAAACCAATCCATTAATTTGCCAACCTTTTTCTCTAATCCTCAGAATAAAGGGGAAAAGGATCCTGCACTCCCTGAACATGCACAGGCAGCTTAGGTTCAGCTGCTAGTCAGCTTTGCTACAGGGGCAGAGGGCAAGGCCATTTTAAAGCAAACCATTTCTAAATGGATAGCACACCATGGGAAACCTACCCCATAGGGGATCAGAACACATTCCAGTACGGCTACATCAACTTCTACAGCATTTCTCAGGGGAGTCCGTACCAGGGACATCCTGGAAGCTGCAACCTGGACCTCTGTACACACCTTCACCAAGCATTACCACTTACCTATCTTTTCTAAATCCAGAGCTGGATTTGCCACAGCAATCTTACAGGGCCTGCTTGCCAGCCCTAATTATTCTTGACTGCCTCCTCCCCATCCTCAGCTGTGGGAATCAACCCAAATGTGATGACTGCAACAGTGAAACACAAAGAACATAGTACAGTTGTGTACACTTACCATAAATGTAGATATTGGAGTGTATTCACTGTTGCAGTCCTGGCTACCCTCCCTCCAGCCCCCTGGCTTCTCTGTACTTCTACCTGATGTTCATCGTGTTACCCTGCTGCAGTCATCACACTTGGGTTATCCTGCCGTCAGGTGGTCCCGCAGTCGGCCGGAATTCCAAAGTCTTGGTCTGGCGTCGGTTGCTGTCGCTTCTTCCCTGACGTCAGTGAGCCAGGGGTATATATATTGCATCCGACGCCATTTTCTTAAGTCTTTCTTGCCACGCGGTGCCCGAAGCAGAAGCAGTTCGCAAGTGCCGGTCGGCCGACACCTGAGATTTTCGAAGTCGAATTTCAGATCCGAAGTCTTCATTAAAGCTAAGTACCCCATTGGGGAAACTTTTCTTGCCTCAGACCGGTGTCAGAAAAAGTTAACAATTGTATTTCTTGTGGGAAGCAAATACCTCATAAGGATTTTCATTCTTACTGCATACCTTGCCTAGGCCCAGACCACGACGTCACTGGTTGTCGTTTTTGTGCTAGGTTTAATAAGCGTACTATAAAACGACGCTTTGATTTCGCACGACACTACTTCGGTAGAAAATTTAACTACACAATGCTGTCGGAGCAACCGACTACCGGCATGCACAAAAAACGCAAGGATAAGGACAGGCAGCCTAGACCCAAGCCAGACTCAGAGGCCTCGGCTGGACCGGTCTCCGGTTCACCGGTCTTCAGTGAGGCTCCGACGCAACCCCTGGCTATTGCAGATTTGGAACCCGAGACCGCTTTGGAGCCTTTGGCGGAGAGTGCTAGGCCGGCGGAGCCATTTTTTTTAGCCCCTACCGACAACACTGCAGAAAGAGATGTTGATGCTGCAGAAACACCTTCGGTTTCTGAAGGCGTTTTCAGACCAACGGCGCTCACCATAAAAACGTATCCTAAGCTTAAGACTCCTGTTAAACCTAACAAGACTGCACTTCAGTCTCCAGTTCAAGGCCCCATGCCTAAGAAACAGATGCTCAAAATGGCTGAAGATTTGATCTCTTTAATCAGGGGTTCCCAACCCCCACCCGACAAAAGGCCTAGACAAGAGGAAGATTATGCCTCCTCTGAACAAGTGTCTATTTCCTCAGGCTCCTCTGAGGACCAAGATTACTCCTTCTCCCCTTATGAAGATTCTGATGCTGAGGATTCTATTCCCTCAGCTTCTCCTCCTGAAGACTACTCCTTTGGGGAAACTACACACTATGAGGGAACATTTTCACTGGGAAGGTCAGGACTACTCTGACTCAAAGGAAAAGGCTCAGTGAGTTTCTTTTACTCCCCCAGCACAGACCACTTGCCACCCCCCCCCCAGTTTTAGACATTGTGGATGATGTTTACTTAGAATCCAGTTTGAACCCAGATTCTCTGCCTCCTGCTCCAGCCAAACCTGAAAGATACTATAGAGTGCCTGATTCCCACAAATTCCTTTATAAAAGCCCTGTTGCTGATCCAGAGACCATCTCCCAGGGTCCCAGAGGGGCTAAGGCTTCTATGGCAAAAAATCCTGTACCCTCTGAAAGAGACTCCAGAGCACTAGACAGGTGGGGGGAAAAGGTTTACACCTCAGCCACTCTAGCTATGAGGGCACTAAATTGCTAATTTCACATGCTAAAATATCAGCAATTTCTAATGTCTCAGTTAAAACAAAAAATGAGCACACTTCCTCAACAGTCTGAATTGAAAGAAATGCAGGATCTGTTGCATGCAACTGAACAGGTGGGCAAACATACTTTATAATGTGGGTTTGATTCTTTGGAGGCTTCCTGCAGAGCAGCTGTCACTGGGTCTGATGTCCTTCAAGGATGCATCTGCAGTCATAACATATGGGTTGTCCTGCCTCAGGCAGCCCTTCAGTCGGCCGGATTCCAAAGTCTGGGTCTGGCCTCGGCTGATGTCGCACTCTCCCCGACGTCAGAGCGTCTGGGGTATAAAAGCATCAGCCGACGCCATTTTCCTCAGTCTTTCTTGCCGCGCGGTGCCCGAAGGAGAAGCTGTTCGCAAGTGCCGGTCGGTCAGATCCAGTGATTTCAGTAACCGAAGACTTCGAAAAAAGCTAAGTACCCCGTTGGGGACTCTTTCTTGCCTCAGCCGATGTCAGACAAAGTAAATAATTGTTTAACTTGTGGGAAACAAATACCTCATAAGAATTTCCATTCTTACTGCCTTCCTTGCTTGGCCCAGACCACGACGTATCGGCCTGTTTAGCCTGTGCCTCCTTCAACCGACGAACTCTTAGGCGTTGGTCGGAGTTTGCAGAGGAATTTTTTGAAGCCGCTTTTGCTTATAAAATGCCGTCGGAGACTCCGACTTCGCATATGGTCAAAAAACGCAAGGAAAAGGACCGACACTCGCGGCCCATGGTTTCGGCTGAAACCACGGCTAGGCCTACCGCGAGTGTCTCGGTTTCGGCCGAAACCGAGTCCTCGGCGATTCCTTCTTCCGAAACCATTCTTCAGACCACCGAGGCCCGAGAGGCCCCGGCCGAGTCGGCTTCAGAACTACCTACCGAAGCCAGTTTGTCCGACACCATACCTTTGGACATTTCTACCCCTGCACGTGGGGCAGCTAGGCCCCCTGCTTCCATGTCCATTAAGGCCTTTTCAAGGGCTAAAGCTTCCAAACTTTCAAAAGCTTTGCCTGCCAGATCTACCTGCCAGAGGCCTTCCTCTAGTTCACAGATCCTCAGCCTTGCTGAGGACCTTATTTCCTTAATTAGGGGTTCACAACCTCACCCAGACAGGGCTTCTCAACCTCCTCCAGACAAAAGGCCCAGGACTGACCCCTCTGATCCACTCTCCTCAGATGCTTCCACGGATGGATCTGAGTTGTCAGACCACCAGGAAGGGGCTTACTCGCCATATGAGGATTCAGATGCAGAGGAATCTATTCCTTCGGCCTCCCCTCCTGAAGAGTTTTCCTTTGGTGAGACTCTACACTCCATGAGAGAGCATTTTCAATGGCAAGGTCAGGATTTCTCTGATTCTAGAAAAAGATTAAGGACCTTTTTGCATTTGCCTCAGCATAGGCCCTTGGCTATACCTCCTGTTCTGAATGTAATTGATGATGTGTACAATTATGTCAGTACAGTCCCTGATACTCTCCCTCCAGCCCCTGCCAAACCTGACAGATACTACAGGGTCCCGGATTCTCATTTACATTTGTATAAAGCCCACTCTGCAGACCCAGAAACTATTTCTCAGGGCCTTAAAGGGGTTGCGGCCGCTACTGCCAAAAATCCTCTACCCTCTGACAAGGGAGTCTAGAGCTTTAGATAGATGGGGAAAGAAGGTGTATGCTTCTGCAGCTCTTTCTGTCAGGGCATTAAACTGTCAATTTCATATGATACAGTACCAGGAGTATTTGTTAGATGAACTGAATAAGAAACTTTCTTCTCCTGAACCCCTAGACCGTAAATCCCTTCAGGATTTGGTACACCACTCACAACAGGTTAGTAATCATTTCTTAAAATGTGGCTATGATGCACTGGAGGCTTCATTTAGATCAGCTATGACTGGGGCAGTTATTCGTAGGCATGCCTGGCTGAAGGAGCAATCTTTGCCAGACCATGTCAAAGCTAAACTCCTGGATGCTCCAATGGAGAAACAAAATTTATTTGGCTCCTCTGCTCAGGAGATCTTAAAAAAGGTTGAAGAAAAGGCAAAATCTGTGCAAACAGTTAAAGATTTCCTGCAAGTTCAACCACCGAGATTCAGCAGAAACTGGCCTACTAAGAATTGGTCCTTTCCAGACTTGGACAGAGCCCAGAGAGGCAGGAACAGGCGCCCTAGAGGCAGAGGTTAATCGAAGGGCTCCTACAGAGGCCGTCAGTGGCAGCCTGCCAACCAGAGGAGTAGTGCAACAACAACAACTACTACACCAGGACAGGGTCAATGACTTAACTCTGATCCCGCCTACCAGGGATCAACTGGAAGCACCCTTGGGCGGAAAGCTGGCTTTTTTCTCAAAAAACTGGCATTATATCACAAAGGATGCATGGACACTGCAAATAATAGACAAAGGATACAGGTTCCACTTCCACACTTTGCCAAAAAGAGGCGGAATGCCAAACCTTCCACCAAATCAGAGGGCAGAGGCTTTAAAACAAATCAGCAATTTACTTCAGATGAAAGCTATAGAAAAGGTACCATGTTCAGAACAAGGCCACAGATTTTACTCCAGACTATTCCTTGTACCAAGAAAGGAAAATCAATGGAAGCCTATTCTCGACCTGTCCGCACTGAACACTTACCTCATTGTGCCAAAATTCAAAATGCTGACCCTACAGCAACTTCTTCCCATGTTGGGCAAGGAGTCTTGGCTGGTGACTCTAGATCTCAAGGAGGCATACCTGCACGTCCCTATTCGACCAAACTGCAGAAGACACCTCAGATTTCTTGCAGGATCAGAGCATTATCAATTCTCAGCATTGCCCTTTGGCTTATCTACTGCGCCCAGAATATTCACGAAATGCCTGGCATCAGTAATTGCACATTGCAGACTACAGGGAATTCAAATTTACCCATACCTGGACGACTGCCTAATACAAGCGGACAACAAGGAAAATTTGATAAAGGACTTGGCCTATGCCATACACCTGCTACAGAACTTGGGATACACAGTCAACATCCAAAAGTTAAGACTAGGACCATCCCAAAGGATATCCTTTTTGGGTGCAGATCTGGACACAACCACCCAAATGGCTTTTCTCACAGAAGAAAAACAAAAACAACTTCCAGATTACTTCATGTTTATGACGAGACAAACTCAGCTTACTGCAAGGAAAATCCTGCAGGCCCTGGGTTACATGACATCCTGCATAATTCTAATTCCGCATGCCAGGCTGCATATGAGGAAATTACAATGGTACCTCCGGAGTGTATGGTCTCAGCACAGTCACAGTTTAGAAACCCTGATACCAATCATTCCATGCCTTCAAAAGGAATTCCTGTGGTGGGCTCAGGCCTGCCACTCCAACAGAGGGTTGCCTTTCAACAAACCAAAACCAAGGCAGACCATCACCACGGACGCCTCAGACCGAGGATGGGGAGCACACATGGAGGACAAATGTATCCAAGGCCTATGGCCTCAAGGACAGCTAAGCATGCACATAAACCAAAAGGAAATGCTGGCAGTGAGGCATGCAATCGAGGCATTCAAACCATTCCTCCAACAAGGACACCTGCTAATAAGGACAGACAACACCACAGTCATGTGGTACATAAACAAGCAGGGAGGCACACATTCTTACCCTCTATGCCGGATGGCTATGAATCTGTGGGAACTATGCCTGAAGCTCAATATCCAATTACAGGCCCAATTCGTGCCAGGGAAAGAAAATGCACTGGTGGACAGCTTAAGCAGAACTGCCATGGATGCACACGAATGGATGCTGCACCCAGACATCTTCCAACTCATAGCAAAGACATGGGGAATGCCGGAGATTGATTTGTTCGCCTCCCCATTCAATCATCAGCTCAAGACATTCTGCTTAAGGACATACCACCCACAAGCTTGGAGGGTGGACTCCCTCTCTTTCAGCTGGAAAGCCCTAACAGTATATGCCTTCCCACCTCTCCCATTGATGTACAAGGTTCTACTGAAGATCAGGGAGGAACAGCCAAAAGTGATACTAATAGCTCCGGACTGGCCAAGACAACACTGGTATCCATTATTGAGAAGCATGTCTCAGGCAAAACCATGGCCTCTCCCCCTATGGCCTCTTCTTCTGACGCAGAACAATTTCAAGACCTTGCATCCCAACTTGAAAACATTGCAGCTAACTGCCTGGAAAATTCCTTAAATCCCAATCAAACTGTCTTATCTCAGAGGGTGAAGGACATTATCCTGGAGGCTCGCAGGCCTTCCACAAGGAAGACGTACTCAGCTAAATGGAAGAGATTTCTCATTTGGAGCACATCAAAGGGCACAGATGTCACAGTGTCAAACCTAACACATATCCTAGAATACTTAGCAGAATTGTTCCACAATGGCCTGTCCTATTCTTCCATTAAGATTCATGCTTCAGCAATTTCAGCAGAATGCAATGTGGATCCGCCTATCTTCTCACACCCTCTCCTCAGACAATTTCTGAGAGGTATCAAAAATATTAAACCTCCAAGAAGACCCCCTCTACCTGCCTGGGATCTCAACTTTATGCTGGAGAAACTGGCACTACCTCCTTTTGAACCAGCAGCATCAGCAGATCTACAGTTTCTATCTTGGAAAACTGCATTCCTTCTGGCAATCACTTCACCAAGAAGAGTATCTGAGTTACAAGCATTAATGGCAGTGCAGCCTTTTCTTATTTTCCACCAGGACAGGGTGTCATTAAGAACCAATCCTACTTTTATGCCAAAGGTGGTATCTAGGATATCCTTGAACCAAGCTATTCACTTGCCTACGTTCTTCCCTAATCCACAGAATAGAGGGGAAAAACTTTTGCACACCCTGGATATACACAGACAACTACGCTACTACTTGGACAGAACAAAAAATAGCAGAAAAACTGACCAACTTTTTGTAGCATATGCAACTGGGGTGCAAGGAAGAGCAATTTCCAAACAGACAATTTCAAAATGGATAGGAAATTGCATTCGTTTTTGCTACTCCTTTCATGGAAAGACATTTCCTGAAAATATCAGGCCTCACTCCACAAGGGCCACGGCCACCACTACAGCCTTCCTACGAGGGGTGGCTACCAAGGACATTTTAGAAGCTGCTACTTGGAGCTCCGTGCATACATTTGCCAAGCATTACAATCTACCTTTATACTCTAGATCCAGAGCAGGGTTTGCAACTGCAGTCCTGCAAGGGGATCTTAACTACACCATCCTTTTCTTAGTACCCCCTCCCCCAGATTCGCTATGGTATTCTACCCATATGTTATGACTGCAGATGCATCCTTGAAGGACATAGTAGAGTTTTGTACCTACCATAAATGTAGATGTCCGATAGGTATGCATCTGCAGTCAGGATTACCCTCCCTCCTTCCCCTCTGTGGTATTCCTAGGGTGCTTACCCCTCTTTTAGCTAGCTGGGGGAATCTATTATGGTGTATTTGTTTGTTTATATTTGTATATAATTTGCAAATGTTTGGAACTTTTCAGCATTTATCCAAATTTAGCCTTCCTAGAGGGCACCTGGCATCTGGGGCAAGAAAAACTGAGGAAAATGGCGTCGGCTGATGCTTTTATACCCCAGACGCTCTGACGTCGGGGAAAGTGCGACATCAGCCGAGGCCAGACCCAGACTTTGGAATCCGGCCGACCGAAGGGCTGCCTGAGGCAGGACAACCCATATGTTATGACTGCAGATGCATACCTATTGGACATCTACATTTATGGTAGGTACAAAACTGTACTTTATACATAGGCACGCTTGGTTAAAGGAACAAACTCTGCCTGATCATGTTAAAGCAAAGCTTCTAGATGTTCCCTTACAGCAGGATGTTCTTTTTGAAGTTAAAGCAGAACAAGTCTTAAAGAAAATGGAGGATAAGGCAAAATTTTTGCAGACAGTCAAAGATTTTCTACAGGTACAGCCCCCTCGCTTCAGCAGAAATTGGCCACCAAAAAATTGGTCCTTTCCAGTTACTGACATACCACAGAGGGGTAAATACAGACGTCCAAGAGGCAGAGGACAACCACTAGCCCAATACAAACCTCGACAATGGGGCACTGCAACACAGAAGGGAGGAGAAGACAGTTCCCAAACTACCGGAAGGCAAACTCAATGACTTGCACCTCATCTGGCCAAGCGACACTCTCTTGGCAGCCCCCTTGGGAGGAAAACTTGCACTTTTTTTCAGACAGCTGGCACATTGTCACAAAGGACAAATGGGTCCTAGACATAATTTCACGAGAATACAGATTCAATTTCCACACCTTGCCAATGAAAAGAGGAATGCCAAACCTGCCACAAAATCAGTGGGCAGAGGCACAAAAACAAATTACAGCTCTCATGGACATGAGAGCCATTCAACTGGTACCTACTCGAGAGCAAGGCCAAGGATTCTACTCAAGACTCTTTCTAGTTCCCAGAAAGGACAATGCCTGGAGACAAATTCTGGACCTTTCAATTCTAAACACCTTCCTACAAGTACCCAAATTCAAGATGCTAACACTACATCAGCTTTTTCCCATGTTGGGCAAGGAAGCATGGCTAGTTTTGTTGGACCTCAAGGAGGCATACCTGCATGTCCCTATCAGACAAAGTTGCAGAAGATACCTCCTTTTCATTGCAGGTTCAACCCATTACCAATTCTCTGCACTGCCCTTTGGCTTATCTACTGCGCCCAGGGTCTTCACAAAATGCCTGGCACTAGTAATTGCATACTGCAGACAAAGAGGAATTCAAATATACCCATACTTGGATGACTGCCTCATCCAAGCAGAAAGCAAGGACATTCTCTTACAACATCTGGCTTTTGTAAAACATCTGCTAAGTTGCCTGGGGTACACAGTAAACAAAAAGAAATCAAAACTAGTACCCTCACAAAATATGACATTCCTGGGTGCCAGCTTGAATACAACGGCGCAGAAGGCTTATCTGACGCCAGACAAACAACTACAACTGACTCAAGATTTCAAAACAATGGCAACAAAGACCCAACTACCTGCAAGAAAAATTCTGCAGGCCTTGGGCTTCATGGCATCTTGCATACTATTAATACCATTTGCAAAGCTGCATATGAGGAAATTACAGTGGTACCTAAAAAGAGTATGGTCTCAACACAGCCACAGTTTGGACACAATGATATCTCTTATTCCCTGCCTACAACAGGAGTTTCTATGGTGGTCACAGGCATGTCACCTCAACAAGGGTCAGCCTTTCACCTTGCACCCAGCCAGGGAAACTATGACAACAGATGCATTGGACTACACCTGGGGGGCACACATGGCAGGACAGTGCGTTCAAGGCGTATGGACTGCAGATCAAAGGAATCTGCACATCAATCAAAAAGAGATGCTAGCTGTACAGAAAGCTCTGACAGCCTTCAGGAATCTATTACATCCAGGACAACTGACAATAAAGACGGACAACACCACAGTTATGTGGTACATAAACAGACAACGGGGTACTCACTCCTACCCTCTATGCAGGCAAGCAATGATGTTATGGAACACAGCTCCGGATTACCAAGTTCAGTTACAAGCTCAACTCCTGCCAGGAAAGAAAAAAACATTGGCAGATGACCTCAGCAGAAACACCATGGATCCCCACGAGTGGAAACTGGATCCACAAGTATTTGCAATAACTCAAAAATGGGGCCTTCCAGACATGGACCTTTTTGCCAGTCCTCAAAACTATCAGCTAACAAAATTTTGTACAAGGACACTTCACCATCAAGCTTGGAAAGTGGATGCACTCTCATTCAGCTGGAAAAACCTGACAGTATATGCCTTCCCCCCATTGCCTCTCCTCACAAAGATGCTTCTGAATGTCAGAAAGGAGAGACCACAACTGATGCTCATAGCCCCAGACTGGCCATGCCAGCACTGGTACCCACTATTGAGGAATATGGCCCAAGGCCCACCTTGGATTTTACCACAAATTGCCCATTTGCTCACACAGCAAAACAATCAGATTCTTCACAGCTCAAAACCTTAAATCTGGCTGCATGGCAAATCACCAAGCATCCAGCCAGCTCCTCTTTCCCAAGCAGTTATGGATGTTATTCTGGAAGCTAGGAGGCCCAGCACCAGGAAGGCCTACTCAGACAAATGGAAAAGGTTTTGCGCCTGGAACCAAGCTAAAGGCCAAAACACACTTCAGCCTCACATGCCTCAGATTCTACAATATTTAACTGAGATGTTGCACAAAGGACTTTCTTTTTCTTCCATTAAAATCCATGCATCAGCTATTTCAGCCCACTACAACACGGATCCACCCTTATTTTCACATCCACTTCTAAGGCAGTTCCTCAGAGGGGCAAAAAACATTAGGCCCCCCAGGAGAGCACCTACACCAACATGGGACCTCAATTTTGTTCTGGAAAAACTTACGCTGCCTCCCTTTGAACCAGCTTTCTCTGCAGATCTACAGTTTCTATCATGGAAGACTGCCCTGCTGCTAGCAATAACTTCAGCTAGAAGAGTCTCAGAGCTGCAGGCACTAATGGCAGTGGAACCTTTCCTCATTTTCCATCAAGACAGAGGTTCTCTACGAACTAATCCTTCCTTCATGCCTAAGGTGGTTTCCAGTGTGGCTTTAAATCAAACCATCCACTTACCCACCTTTTTTCCAAATCCACAGAACAAAGGAGAAAGACTCCTGCATTCCTTGGACATTCACAGGCAACTTCGTTACTACTTGGATAAAACTAAGTTTTTCAGAAAATCTGACCAGCTCTTTGTATCCTATGCTACAGCTTCACAAGGGAAGGCTATATCAAAACAAACCATTTCCAAATGGGATAGGACATTGCATTCGTTTTTGCTATACCCGTCATGGAAAACCAGTTCCTGCTACCATCAGAACCCACTCTACCAGGGCAACAGCTACATCTACAGCCTTCCTCAGGGGGGTTCCAACCAAGGAGATTTTGGAAGCTGCAACTTCGAGTTCAGTACACACCTTTACCAAACACTATCACTTACCACTTTACTCTAAGACTAGAGCTGGCTTCGCCACTGCAGTTCTGCAGGGCCTTCTAGCCTCCTCTAACCCTCTGACTCCTCCACCCATCCTTAGCTTTGGGATTCTACCCAAGTGTGATGACTGCAGCAGGGTAACACGATGAACATAGTACAGTTTTGTACCCACCATAAATGTAGATGTTCGAGTGTACACCCTGCTGCAGTCCAGGTTACCCTCCCTCCATCCCCTCTGATCTAACTGACTAAATCTCTACAATAACGTCCTGATGTATTTGCTTATAGCTGGAGGGATTTTGTGTTTATGCAAAAATTGCTTAATTTGGTACTAATTACTGACCACCTTTTTGGGGGCACCTGATATCTGGGGCAAGAAAAACTGAAGAAAATGGCGTCGGATGCAATACATATACCCCTGGCGCATTGACGTCAGGGAAGAAGCGACAGCAACCGACGCCGGACCAAGACTTTGGAATTCCAGCCGACTGCGGGACCGCCTGACAGCAGGATAACCCAAGTGTGATGACTGCAGCAGGGTGTACACTCGAACATCTACATTTATGGTAGGTACAAAACTGTACTTTCTTCTTTGCTTGGCCATATCTTATAACACTGGTATTTACTTTCTACTGGGGGTGTTCCACACCATGTAATTGCATCCTGTTGTGGGGCTCCTGACATCTGGGGCAAGAAATACTGATGGAATGGTGTCAGCTGCATGTTTTATACCCCTGACGACCTGACATCATGGAAGAAGCGACAGCATCTGACTCAGAAATCCCAAGACTCTGGTATTCAGGCCGACTGAGGGCTACCTGCAGGTAGATAACCCAAATGTGATGACTGCAACTGTGAATACACTCTAACATCTACATTTATGGTAAGTGTACACAACTGTACTTTATCCTCCTTGCCGAGGGACCCCCTTTTTTCCTTCTGTATTTTATCCCCTTGGAGGTGTACGTAGCCTTCATTTGTCCTATGGAGCGTGTTCTGTAATGTGTCAATTCAGTTGTGGGTAAATGCTTCTGGGTCTATGTCTATCCATCGAAAAACATAGCAGTGAACAGTATATGTTACAGTAGGGATAAGGAAATGTGCCCCTTCCCCACTGTGGTCTAATCTCATGTGGGGGGGGGGAGGGTGCAGACTCTATGAACAGCTTTTACGATGCAATGCCATTCAATGCTTTTTACCATTCAATGAATAAACATAGACCCAACTGCTTCTGTACATCGCCTCCATGCCGTATGTCATGTATGAGGAGCATACATGTGATGTATGGTGCATATAAGATCTAAAGGCATTGGTATACTGGCTGGACATTGGGCTATCCTTGGCAGGAGATATCCAAGGTTAAGAATACTGCAACAGCGAAGAGAAACACATGTACTGATATGGTAAGATTTTATACAGCTGTACGTTTTCATTTATTGTTTATACATCGGTTTCTTGCTTGTTTAAGTTTTTCCTGCCCAAGTTTTTGTACCTGTTATCAGAGGCATTGCTCAAAAGGGTCTGTGAAATGGTTTACTTGACTACTAAACAAATAAATAAATGTGCGAACCATCTAAGCAGTCAAGTCTAAGTCTGTTAGCGTGTACTTGTGAAGTGCATATTTAACTTACTGTTGCCTGATTTTGCAGGTGTGCTGGTTACCTGTTTAAGAAGGTTGGAAAGCTAGCTGCAACAGCTGTGGGAGGTGGATTCTTCCTTATTCAGGTAGGTACTTCTGGATGAGAGCGAGTTTAGTTTTTATAGTAGTGTTCCCTTTCATTTATTTCCCAATTATGCTTGCTGAAATAATTTGGGCTAACATGGTACCCAATTATGCAAAATGGAATTTGATGATCAGTGTTTTAAGCAGCTGGAAAATGTTACAGATATTCTTCCAGCATCTGAAGGGGGGGGGGGGGTTTCGGCAGATCTTAGTGGAGGAGATCCTTACTATACCAAAGGTCTGACCCTCCCAGGGTGTTTCATGTGGACATCCTGCAGATAAAGAAACAGGAAGCAAAGCATATTTGCCCTGCAGTTAAGGATGCCCAAAATGAATGGCAGGATTTTACTCTGGGCATCTTTAATGACTTTAAAGCCTCCTCGGGGGATGTCTGTGCTTGTCCCTTCCTGGTCTGTGCCTCCCCCTCCTTGGTCTTCCACTTCTGTTAAAAGACCTAGGTAGCAGCATTCGTCTGTGGATCAGGATTCCGGGGTAAAGTCCTTAGCTACTCTTCTCAAATCCCCCCCCCCCCCTGGACTGTGGTTTAGAGGAAGGGGACTCTAAGTCCATATTCCCCTTAAGAGAAACTCTCCTTTGGGGCAGTGTTACCTGTGCGATGATTTTTTTTAATTGAGATTGCTGTCTTCTCTGATATCCAGAAAAGGTTTTATGAGCTCCTTCAGATGGACTCTGCAAAGCTTTCTGCTGTTCCCCTCACTTTTGGCTGCCTTCCTTGGATACCTTTTCAGCAGCTTCTGTGACCCCTAATTCTCAGCTCCTAAGAAACCTCACAGGTTTCACAAGGTGTATAATAAATGTAAATTTATGTATGAATGCCCTTCTGCTGATTCCTCCAAACTGTTGACCTTACCAAGCAGCTTCCTTCACACAAGGACATTATGGCCATGAAGAGGCTGAGTAAAAAGGTTTATACTGCTGACACTAGCTTTTAGACCATTAACTAACAGACTGATGTCACCAGGTGTGTTTTGGCCCTTCTTTTCTGGTTTCTCAAGTAATTTACGACCTTTCTGACTCTTGAGAAGAAGGCTTCTGCCCTTTCCCTGTTGGGTACCACCTCCTAAGTTGCCAGCAACTTTAAAATGCAGCTGATGCTTCCTACAGGGTTTTATGAGACGTTACTCCTGGCCTCTGTCTTCAGACTTCACCTGATGCCATTAAGTCCAAACTATTGGATGCTCCTTTGGATAATAGAAATCTTTTTGGTTCTGCTGCTGAAGTTTTAAGTCTCTCCAGGATAAAGGCAAAGCCTTGCAGGATTTGAAGCACATTTTTTGTTTCTCCTATTCCAAAGTTTCAGAGGAATTACCCCTCCAAATCTGTGTTTGTTTGCATTCAGTCTTGTCTGCCCAAAGGTAAAACAGGTTCTAGACATGTGCCTCCTGCTAAATCTACTCAGACCCCTACTTCCCAGAAGTCATCTTTTCAGAGTAAGCCAGATTCAGTTTGACAATTTGCTTCCCCTTTCCCTCGGCCAGGTTCCCTTATCCTTCCATGTTTCCCTGTTTCTTCCAAATTGGTTGTGTGTCACAACAGACTCTTGGGTTCTATCCATTATCTGCCAGGGGTATTTCATGGTTTGGATATCCCTTCCTCCCTTTTTGGCATTCCTCAACCTCCTTGGGAACAATTTCCTTTTTTCCTAGAGATGCTTTATTCTTTTTTGGTCCAGACCACCATTGAAACTGTACCTCCTGCCCAAGTTGGGAGAGGGTTTTATTCTGGAATGTTTTTGTTCCCAGAAAGGAGGACACTTGATGACCAATTTTGGATCTTTCCCAGCTCAATACTTTTCTCAAGATTCCTTCCTTTCAGATGTTGTCTCTTTAGACTTTGTTTCTCCATTACTTCCCCTTGCCTCTCCAGTCTCTGTGGATCTCAAGGATGCCTACGTTCATATCCCCATCTATCCCCATTGTTCCTTCTTTTGTATTTTCATTTCTCTGCTTTGTCCTCGACTAACCAAGTCAATGAAAAATTTAAGGTCCAGTGTTTGGCATTTAAAATTACTTTAAGGCCTGTAAACATAAAGGCATAACACCTAGTGGGGGTTACGTATTCATACACAACCATTGGTTGGGGGAGGCTGATGATACACCAACAGCAGAATGGGCTGAAGCACAACAAGGTGCCACCATGCGTTTTGTTGATATTGTTTATTCTTATTATGAACGCAGGGTGGTGCATTGTATGTCAGATGTTTGAGGTTTGTGACATAGTTAGAAAATTGGAAGACTAGCCTATGTATCAATCGGCTTTTCAAAAGTTAACTAAGGAGTTACTTGACTTTGAAAAACAACTCTGGGAGAGAAAAATTCATAAATTTAATTAGGGATTTGAAAGACTAGCAGAAAAGTGTTAAGTTTACCAGGCAGGATACCAACAATACTGGTTTTAAAAGGAAAATACAGAGATTGATTTTGGAAAAATCTGGTAATAACTTTGTTAGTGATACTTCTGGGGAGGACTTGTCCTATTATACCGATATGAAAACAATAATAAACAGGAGTCACCAGCCCATAAAAGACAGTAAAGTAACTGTTTCTCTTGGACAGGGACAACATGAGTTACCTAACTCTTTAGGGTTAGAAGAAGGGGTGGCAGAAAACATAAACCAAGTGGCCTCATTGGAAACATTGTTATATCTTCTGGTACCCCGTTAGAGAGCAATTATAACATACATAGTACCTCTTCTCTGATTTTGTCAGATGTAGAATTACAGTTGCTTAATAAAGGCTTGAATTCTGTCCCTGGTTTTGTGGTACCTGAAGATGTTTTTGCGAATGATGTCTCTCTTTGCAGAGTGTTAAATCTTAAACTATATTTTGACAATACGGAACGTGCACCTGAGTCGCATCATGATTTCAGGTTTCACAAATCTACATTTATCCCACCCAGTAATAAATATGTGGGTATTTTTCAGCAATGTCTCCTCAAAGATCTGCACTTTGGCTTTGGTTTACGTGAGAATTTACTTTTGAATAATTTAAATGCATAAGAAATTCAGGCGTTGTATAATCATCATAATAAAAATGTGGTTATTATTTCTGCAGATAAGGGAGGGGCGGTGGTTGTTTTGGATTGCTCTATGTATTTGGCTAAGGTGGATAGGCCATTATTGGATGGTAGATTTGATACCAATATAGCCACTGATCCTACGCCTAAATTTAAAAAGTAGACTGATAGATGTTCTTCGTTCCCCATTGCTGCAGTCCTTACTATTGGGTATAGTCCGCGTCCAGTCGGCCCGAATACCAGAGTATAAGGCTGACGTCGGTCAGGGCGCATTAGACTGACGCCAGTACGTCAGGGTACTAATGCGCATGACCAACGTCATATCCTCAGTCTTTTTTGCCGCATGGTCCGATGCAGAAGCAGTTTTGCGAGTGCAGGTTGGCGTTCTGAAATATTTCCGAATCCGGAGTTTCAGACCGAAACAGAGTTGGCTAAGTAAACATTTTGGTTTTTCTTGCCTCAGTATTTAACCGGATGTCAGAAAAAGTGAATAACTGTATTTCTTGTGGGAAACAGATACCTCATAGGGATTACCATACCTTGTGTATACCTTGTTTAGGGCCTGAGCACGACGTTGTTGGTTGCCGCTCTTGTGCTAGGTTTAACAAACGCACTATTAAGAGGAGGTTAGACTGTGCCAGGTTAGTGTTTGGGAAGCGTTGCAATTATAAAATGCCGTCGGATGCTCCGCCCGCTTCCCAAGAAGCGCAAGGACAAAACAGGCCTAGGGTTGATGAACCGGCAGTCCCGGACGTCGGTTCTTTGGAAGGCTCAGTGGAGCCAGAGGTTTTGCCAGGAGTTTCCATGGAGTCTCAGGCAGAAACTTTACTGTTACAGGATGTGCCTTCTCAGGAGGTAGGCCAGGCTGAGGGGCTTCTCAGGTAACTGTTCTTCCCTCTCTTCCCAAGGTAGTTAGAGCCTCTCCTTCTGTTACCAAAACTTCTTTGAGAGGTAGGCCTAGTTCAGCTTCAGTGGGGCTTCTCCTAGCATTTCGGGTTCTGTACCTAAGAAACATATGCTTAAAATGGCAGAAGATTTGATTACTATGATTAGAGGTTCTATGCCCCGCCTGATAAGAGGCCTAGGGTGGAACCGAGTTTGATAGTTTTGAACAGTGTTCAGAGGCTTCAGAGTCTTCTGCTGAAGACTTGCAGGAGTATCCTACTTATTCTGATTCTGATGTGGATGATTCCACTCCTACAGCTTCTCCTCCTGAGGATTTCTCATTTTCAGAGACTCTGCATTCCATGAGGGAGCACTTTAAATGGGAAGGCCAGGATTACTCTGATTCCAGGAAAAGGCTTAGGGAATTCTTGTTTTTACCCCAGCATAGGCCCTTAGCTATTCCTCCTGTGTTGAATGTGGTGGAAGATGTTTTTGCAGAGGCTTCCCTGAACCCTGACTCTTTGCCTCCTGCTCCTGTTAAGCCTGATAGGTATTATAGGGTGCAAGCTCATAAGTATTTGTTTAAGAGTCCTAGGGCGGACCCAGAAACTATTTCTCAAGGGCCTAAAGGTGTTAAGGCTTCTGTGGTTAAAAATCCTGTTCCCACTGATAAAGAGGCAAGGGCTTTGGATAGGTGGGGAAAGAAAGTGTATACTTCTTCCACTCTAGCCATGAGAGCGTTGAATTGTCAGTTTCACATGCTAAAATATCAGAATTATCTCCTTTCACAATTAAAATCTAAGGTGGATGCTTTGGCGGAAGGTATTGAGTGTAAAGAGTTGCTGGATTTGGTTCATGTGTCTGAACAAGTGGGTAAGCATTCTTTGCAATGTGGTTTTGATGCTGTGCAGGCCTCCTCGAGGGTGGCTGCTACTAGTTCTGTTCTTCGCAGGCATGCCTGGTTGAAGGATCAGAATTTAGCTGAGCATGTTAAGACAAGGATTTTGGATGCTCCTTTACAGTCTGATGTGTTGTTTGGATCGCCTGTGGAAGCAGTTTTAAAGAAAATGGAAGACAAAGCTAAGTCTATGCAAACTGTTAAAGATTTTTTGCAGGTGCAGCCAGTTTAGTAGAAATTGGCCTGCTAAGGGGTGGACATATCCTGCTTATGATTCCCAGTCTAGGGGTAGGTCTAGACGTGGTAGGGGCAGGGCTCAAGGTTCTTTTAGGCCTAGAACAGGGAGTTCACCTGCTCAGACTTCTGGTGAGGGCAGGGGTCAGTCCTTTCGTAAACAGACCCAATGACCTGTCTTTTCGGCTGCCAGTAGATTCTCGCGTGGCAGCTCCTTTGGGAGGAAGACTGTCTCTTTTCAAAGAAAATTGGGATTTAATTACTCAAGACAAATGGGTGTTGGATATCATTCACCACGGTTACAGATTTTATTTCCATACAATGCCCCTTTCAAAGGCATGCCAGACGTTCCTCCTCCACAAAGAAAGGAGGCTCACAAGCAAGTTTCTCAGTTACTCCAGATGGGGCCATTCAGCCAGTCCCTGTATCAGAAAGGGGCCTAGGATTTTATTCTCGCCTGTTCCTAGTACCAAAGAAGGGGAACACGTGGAGACCAATTTTGGATTTATCTCTCCTCAACACTTTTCTGGACATTCCCAAGTTCAAGATGTTGACGTTACAACAGCTTTTACCTCTGCTGGGCAAAGATCACTGGATGGTAACTTTAGATCTCAAGGAAGCTTACCTTCATGTGCCTATAAGGCTAAGTTGCAGGAAGTATCTGCGGTTTCGAGCTGGAAATTCTCATTATCAGTTCTCTGCATTGCCCTTTGGCTTATCTACTGCCCAGAGTATTCACAAAGGTTCTGGCTCCAGTGATAGCTTACTTCAGGCTTCAAGGAATTCAAATCTATCCTTACTTGGACGACTGCCTGATTCTGGCTCAAGAAAAGGAAGACCTTCTACAGCATCTGGAATATGTTATAGCAGTGCTAAGATGCCTAGGGTATTCTGTGAACGAAATAAAGTCCAGTCTAGTACCCTCTCAAGACATGTGCTTTCTGGGTGTGAGACTGAATACAGCAGCCCAGATGGCCTTTTTAACCCCGGACAAACAAAAGAGTCTGTCACTTTACTTCCATCAAGTATCTCATCAGTCCGTGCTGACTGCAAGGACAGTCCTTCAAGCATTAGGGTTCATGGCATCTTGTATTCTGGTGCTTCCCAATGCCAAACTGCATATGAGGAAGCTACAATGGTATCTCAAAATGTATGGACACAGCACTGCCAGGATTTGGACACTGTCATTCAAATAATACCTTGCCTTCAAAAAGAATTTTTGTGGTGGGCTCAGGAATGTCACCTAAACAAGGGACTCTCTGTGACTTCGCCAGAGGCGAGTCAGGTTTTAACGACAGATGCCTCGGACATTGCTTGGGGAGCTCATCTAAATGGAAAGTGGATACAAGACAAGTGGCCTGCCAGACTACAGCATCTACATATCAACATGAAGGAGATGTTAGCAGTCCAGTTTGCATTAATGGCTTTCAAGGAGTTACTTCTTCCAGGGCAGGTGTTGATTCTAACAGACAACACAACTGTCATGTGGTACATCAACAAGCAAGGGGAACACATTCTTATCCTCTATGCAGGCAAGCAATGATTTTATGGGAGACTGCGCTAAGCTTGCAACTAACTCTTCAGGCAAGGTTTCTGCGAGCACAGAACTCCTTAGCAGATGTGTTAAGCAGACAAATCATGGATCCCCACAGTGGAAACTGGATCTTCATGTATTTCAAACATTGACAGTGTCATGGGGAACTCCAGACATAGATCTGTTCGCTTCTCCACTAAACCACCAGCTGCCACAGTATTGCACAAAGGGGTTTCATCACACAGCTTGGAAAGTGGATGCTCTGTCTTTCAGTTGGAAAACCTTCATGTGTATGCCTTTCCTCCTCTGCCTCTTCTTCCAAAGGTACTATTAAAGGTCAGACAAGACAGGCCAAGGATGATTTTGATAGCTCCAGATTGGCCTCGGCAACACTTGTACCCACTACTACGGAGTCTGGTAAGGAAGCCTCCATGGCCTTTACCTCTGATTCCTCATCTGTTATCTCAGAAGGATGGTCATCTGCTCAATGTCAAGCTTCACTCTCTTCATCTAACAGCCTGGCATATTCTGTGTTGAAACACAGCAGGTCTCAACTTCCTCAACAAGTTTTAAATGTGATTATGGAAGCTAGAAGACCTAGTACAAGGAAAGTGTACGAAAAATGGAAGAGATTTTTATTTTGGAGTACAGCAAAGAATTTGCAGGTTTCTGAGCCTAATTTGAGTGTGGCTCTTCAATATCTTACTGAGTTATTGGACAAAGGTTTGTCCTTCTCTTCCATTAAGATTCATGCTGCAGCAATTTCAGCTCACTATGATTGTGACCCACCATTGTTTTCGCATCCTTTGTTCAAGCAGTTTCTTAGAGGGGCAAAGAATATAAGACCCCCAATGAGCTCCTACTCCTGCTTGGGATCTCAATTTTGTGTTGGAAAAACTTACTCTACAACCTTTGAGCCTCGCGGCTACTGCTGAATTGAAATACTTGTCATGGAAGACTGCTTTTCTGTTGGCTATTACTTCTGCAAGAAGGGTGTCTGAGTTGCAGGCCCTTATGGCAGTAGAGCCATTTTGATTTTCCATAAGGATAGGGTATCATTACGCACTAATCCTTCCTTTATGCCTAAGGTGGTTTCTAGTGTGGCTTTAAACCAAACTATTCATTTGCCTACTTTTTATGCAGACCCCCAAAATAAAGGGGAAAAGATTTTGCACACTTTAGATGTACACAGGCAATTATTATTTAAGCAGGACTAAGGATTTCAGGCAGTCTCAGCAGTTGTTTGTTTCTTTTGCTTTGAGTTCACAGGGCAAGCCTGTGTCAAAACAAACTATTTCTAGGTGGATTGGCTTTTGCATTGCATTTTGTTATTCCCATCATGGCAAGGAGATTCCAGCTGGGATTAGGCCTCATTCCACTAGGGCTACTGCCACTTCAACAGCATTTCTAAGGGGTGGCAACTAAGGATATTTTGGAAGCAGCTACTTGGAGTTCAGTGCATACTTTCTCTAAGCATTATCACCTTCCTATCTACTCTAAGTCTAGGGCTGGTTTTGCCACAGCTGTTTTGCAAGGCATGTTGTCAGCTCCTGCTTCTTTATGATTTGCCAGCCTCCCTTACCTCTGCTTTGGGATTCTACCGGACTGCAGCAATGGGGAACGAAGAACATAGTACAGTTTTGTACCTACCATAAATGTAGATGTTCGAGGATCCCCATTGCTGCAGTCCAATTACCCTCCTTCCCTCTGTGTTTAGGGGTGGTTGTGTAGGTGAGGTTACATGCTTATATTTTTGTATATATTCTTGTACATATTGTATATATTATGGTGCAGGTATTTTGGGCCTTGTCTTTTTAGGGTCTTCTGACATCTGGGGCAAGAAAAGACTGAGGATATGACGTCGGTCATGCGCATTAGTACCCTGACCGACGTCAGCCTTATACTCTGGTATTCGGGCCGACTGGACGCGGACTATACCCAATAGTAAGGACTGCAGCAATGGGGATCCTCGAACATCTACATTTATGGTAGGTACAAAACTGTACTTTTTTTTTTTACATATAGCTCTAAGTGATTTTTACATATAGCTCTAAGTGAAGGTATAATTACTAAACATAATTCACATCATTTGACTGTTTTAGATCCATTGCCACAACAGCTTTATTGACTCCCTAAAAATACACAAAGATCCCTATCAACCACCGGGGTAGGCCTGTTGTATCAGGGAATGGTTCCTTGACTGAACCCCTTTCTGCTTTTATTTGACCGCTGACCTTAAGCCATTGTTGAAAGGTGTTAGGGCTAGAATCCAGGACACGACACAGTTTTTGAATATCATTTCTGAGATGCAGCTGGATCCTGGTTGGATTATGTGTACCTTTGATGTTACATCATTGTACACTAATATACCACATTGGGCTGGTTTAGCTGCATTGGAATATTGGCTTGACCGTATTCCTTTGTATAGACCTGGTTTCAACACTTTTCTCATTTGTCTCGTGGAACATGTCCTTATGAAAAATGTTTTATTTTAATGGCAATTTTTTTTTTTTTTTTTTTTTTTTTTTTTTTTTACAGTTAAAGGGTACAGTTGTAGGTGCATCTTTTGCACCAATGTATGCTGACCGTTTTATGGGGTATTTAAAACAACATATTTATGCAGAAGAATATAGGAAACACCAGACCACAGCAGATAGTATCAAATAAAACTCCAAAGTTTAATCCACAGTACAAAAATGGTGAGCGCATTTGTAGCCAGAGCTACTACATCTGGCTCCGAAAGCCCTCACTATTTTTGTACTGTGTATTAAACTTTGGAGTTCTATTTGATACTATCTGCTGTGGTTTGGGGTTTCCTATATTTTTTGCGTATACTGTTTGTTTGGGAACCCAGTCTGCTCATACCACCTTGTATTTTTTATTTGTTGCAACAAATCATTTATAATTATAATTATAATCTGTTTCTTGGTGAAATTGATATTTGGAGAAGATATCTTGATGATTGCTGGTTGGTGTGGAGGTCTGATGTTGATTACCTTCAGGAATTTATTCAGTATTTGAATGAAAATAAGTCGGGGGTTCAGTTTACTGCACATTACACTGATTGTATTTCATTTCTGCATGTTCAAATAAGCCGCCAGCAGGATGGTACTTTGGTAAGCGATGTTTTTCTAAATCATCCAGGTTCTAATACACCCTACTACATGCATCAAGTTGCCATACCAGATACATTATACCTAATATTCCTAAATCTCAATTTCTGATATTTCGTAGGATTTGTTCTTCTAATGACACTTTTTCTTCATAACAGCAAAACTTTACTAGATTTTGTAATAGGATACTTAAAAGTCACTACTGAAAAAGGATATGTATCCAGCTAGACTAGCCCGGTCAACAAATGTAAATAAATAAATAAGTCACAAGTGGTTCATACTAGTAAAGTACAAACTTATAATAGGTGTGACTTGTTAAATAAGTCACAAGTGGTTCATACTAGTAAAGTACAAACTTATAATAGGTGTGACTTGTTACAGTATCAACATAAAATAAATAAAAATAGTATTGTTAGATTTAATACTACTTATGGGCGTAACATTTTTGGATTTATGAACCTGATTCAAAAACATTGTGATATTTTAATGGCTGAGGAAAGATTATCAAACATTTTGGGTCCCAGATGCCGCTTTTCATTTAGAAGAGGCAAGACACTGGGTGGGTTTTTTAATCATCATAAATATAAGGTACAATATAAAAATACATCTCATGGTACATTAGAAGAGGGTACGTTGTTGGGTTGTGTTTCTTGTGGTTACTGTTCCTTTTGTAAACATGTAATCCATACTAAAGAATTCACTAGTAAAAATACCCCCCAAAATCTTTAATATTAATATTTTTGCCAATTGTAGCACTTATTGGGATGTTCTTCATGTTTCACTGTTGCAGTCATTACACTGGGGGTAATCTGCTGGCAGGTTGCCCTCAGTCGGCCTGATTAACAAAGTCTTGGGTCCTGCGTCAGTTTGCTGTCCCTTCTTCCATGACGTCAGGTCGTCAGGGGTATAAAACATGCAGCCGACGCCATTACATCAGTCTTTCTTGCTGCGCGGTGCCCGAAGCAGAAGCATTTCGCAAGTGCCGATCGGCAGACCCCTGAAATTTTCGTTTTCAGAACCAAAGTCTTCAACTAAAAGCTAAGTACCCCATTGGGGAAACTTTTTCTTGCTCCTTACCTATGTCAGTGAAAGTTAATAATTGCATTACTTATGGGAAGCAATTACCTTATAAGGATTTTCATTTGTACTGTATTCCTTGCCTAGCCCCCTAACTTCTTCTGGCTATGCCTCTACTTTCCTTTACTATGCTTAAAAGCCTGTTTGGTGTATTTGCTTTTTGTTGGAGGTATACCTTTGTGTGTTTTCGTTTATTTGCTCCCCATTAGGGGGGCACCTGACATCTGGGGCAAGAAAAACTGATGTAATGGGGTCGGCTGCATGTTTTATACCCCTCACGACCTGACTTCATAGAAGAATGGACAGCAACCGACGCAGGACCCAAGACATTGTTAATCAGGCCGACTGAGGGCAACCTGTAAGCAGATTACCCAAATGTAATGACTGCAACAGTGAATACACTCTAACATCTACGTTTATGGTAAGTGTACACAACTGTACTTTTCAGCTTCGGCCCCATCGGCTTCGGTGCCGTCCGTGGTTCCAACACTGGGTTTCACGACCATACCTGCTTCGGCACCATCCCCAGGCATGGTGCCGATAGCTTATTCGACTCCACAGACTATGACCTCGGTTCCTAAAGTCGAACATCTCCCAAGAACCAGATACTCTCCAATGTATGACCCCTTTTTGGGGCATCGGTTTAGCTCCTTTCTTGAAAGACCTGATTCACCTTCAGCAGCCTCCTATAGATCCACCATGAGCCTTTCTGAGCAAGATGTAGTGTGGGTTGTGGACCAGCTTCTGGCAGCTAGGGGACTGCCCACCCCAGCTAGACCTTCCGTCCCCTTTGGCTCAGAACTCTTCACAACATATTCACCTCTGTTTATCCTCCTCCGGCCTCTACCCAGGCCCTGGAGATCTCGGTACTGACGACCACCCCAGGGCATACTGCCTAGGCACCAAGTGCGTAGTTTTCCCTGTTGGCACTGACCTCCCCTGCTGCATCGGCTCTGTTGGAGCTGGTGCACTCTCGGAGTAGTGTTTGGACTGTCTGCACCTTGGTACCTAGCCCGGCGCCTATTTTTCCGCCTGCTTTCCAGGTGATGGAGAGGGTCCTTGCCTCCACAGGCACGCAGTCAGCATCAGTGGCATCGGCACCAGAACCCCCCTCTAGCATGCAGCTAACCCAACCCCCTACTTTGGGATCCCAGGCATGGGAGCCGCAAGACCTCCCTTTGAAGGGAACCTTTCTCCGGAGTCATCCTCAGACGATACCACTGGGGAGCCAGCCCGGAAAAAACAGTGCAAGAGGAAGCACCTTGATTCCCCTGAAGGAATTTATCACTGGACACTAATTGCGATGAGGGAGAATAATCCCCACGGTCCCCCCCAGATGACATCTCCTTTGGAGACATTCTCGAAATCCTCAAGCAGCGGGGAGACTGGAAGTCCTCTAACCCTTCTTCTGAGGAATCTGTGTTTTTGCAGGCCTTCCATTCTGTGCCATCTACTTCCTGGGTGATCCCACCTGTGAATGAGCTAATTAAGCTGATCGTGCAGCATGCCTGGAATAGTCTGGACAACGTAGAACCTGTCCCCCGGAGGCCAGACGGAATTCTATCCACCCCTGAATACCAGCCCAACTGGTCTAAGCAGTTGACAGTTGACTCCAAGGTCGTGGCGGCGGCCACCAAAAGGGCACTGGAAGAGGATAGTATCACTGTCCATCCTCCGAACAGGGAGTCTCTGGCTATGGACAGACTAGGGAAGTGGACCTATGCTTCAGTCACCTTTGCCATTCCATCGCTGAACTATCTGGCATACCTAACTCGCCTCCAAAGAGACTTTATCTGCGAAATGTCTTCCTCTTTGGCAGGGGTACTGCCTGATGAGGTGCGTGACACTGTTGCCTCGCAGCTAGCTACCTTTGACTCTATCTTGACCTCCTTGATGCATTTGATATCTCACACCACCGAGGGGGCAGCTCGAGCTGCCGCATCAGGCATTGTCATGAGACATCATGCTTGGAAGCGTTTGTGTGATTTTGCAGACCCCTTTAAATCTTCCTGCACTTTTTGGTCCCAAAGAACAAGACACACTAGCATGAAGTGAGAAAGACTGAAAGACCTTGTCTACTGTGGACATAAGTTTTTCCACCCTCCAGAGGTCCTATTCCAGGAACCAGAGGTGAGGAAAATTGTGGTTCAAGAAATCCCAAGGATCTTTCCGTGACACTCGTGGTGAGCAATCCCCCCGGGGCAGAGGGGGCAACTCATCTTGAAGGCGCCCCTTTCAGGGTAGAGGGGGTCCATGTAACCAGGGCACCGGAGATTCCTTCTCTGGATGACCCTACCAGCGCTCCTGAGCAGCGGCCTGATTTCTTTCCTCTGGAAGTAGTCGGGGGTCATTTTTCTCTGCACCTACCAGCCTGGCAACTTACTACTACTGATGTTTGGGTGCAGAGAATAATATCCAGAGGCTACCAGATACCTTCCGATTTAGCTCCCAGACCCATCAAACGAATCCCCGATGTACCACCCAATCAGAGGGAGGTAGCATCCTTAGAAATAGAAATGCTGCTAAGAAAGAGAGTCATCCAACCAGTCCCACCAGACCAGAGAGGATCTCCGGGTTTTACTCAAGGTTTTTTGTAGTGCCAGAAAAGACGGGACTGGAGACCAATCCTGGATCTCAGCCTATTGAACAAATTTATCAAAGTTCAAAAATTCCGGATGGTCACGGTAGAGTCCATTCTTCCCTTTCTAGGGAGGGACAATTGAATGTGCTCTATAGACCTCCAAGACGCGTATTACCACATAAAGATGAATCACCGCTCTCGGAGATTTCTCCGCTTCCGGCTGGGAGCCAATCACTACCAGTTCAGGGCACTGCCATTCGGTTCTTGACAGCCCCCCCCGAGTGTTCACCAGATGTATGGTAGTTGTTGTAGCTCATCATCGACTACAAGGATTCCAGGTGTTTCCATATCTAACGATTGACTCCTTACCGCCTTGACCAGGAATCTTCTAATCCGCAGCCTCTCTTACACTCGGCCTCGCTCTCCTCTTGGGGATTACAATCAACAAGGACAAATCTCAAATGTCCCCAACAAAAACACTGGAATTCATTGGAGCAGTTTTCAACACAACATCCTGTCAAGCTTCCCTCCCTCCTCACAGGTTTTTAAAAATAAGACACCAAATCCAAGCCCTTCTTCCACAGACCTTTCCACCAGCACGCTTTGTACTGCAACTCTTAAGCTCCATGGCAGCTGCCATTACTCGAGTACCACTGGTGAGGTTGCACATGAGAATACTACAGTGGCTCCTTTCTTCACAGTGGTCGATTTTAACTCACCCACTCAACCTCATGATACATCTTACAAACCTTTACAAGGAAGAAATGCTATGGTGGATGAAGCCAGAGTCGAATCTTTGGTGTCTACCATTCTGTCTCCCCCAGTCCATGGCCACGGTGACCAAGGATGCTTCTCTGTTAGGGTGGGGGTGGGGGGCATTTCCAGGGAAAGAGGGTCCAAGGTACCTGGTCCCCCATGGAGGCCAATTTGCACATAAATGTCCTGGAACTGGCGTTCCATACATTCCTCCTTTTGGGACCATTGCAGTTCATTCAGACAACATGTCAGTCGTCTGGTATATCAACAAGCAAGGTGAAATCAGGCCTTACTCCCTGTGTCGGGAAACCATGAGGATTTGGCACTGGGCGATAGCTTCCAACTGCTTTCTTATAGCAAAGCACATTACTGGGAGTTCCAGCCTTATTAAGGACAATCTGAGCAGGAACGTCCTGATGCCTCACGAGTGGTTCCTCAATCCTGTAATAGCAGATCGGATATTCCGCCGCTGGGGCAAGCCTTGCTGCGATCTGTTTGCTTCCCCCTTAAACAACAAATGCAGAAGCTACTTTGCCCCGATTCCCCCCTCAGGGGGAACCACCGAGGGACACTCTAATGCACGATTGGCCCCCGGGTCTGCTGTATGCCTTTCCCCCATTTCCCCTCATCTCAAAATTCCTCCAGAAAGCTCAAAGGTTGAGAAGCAAAGTGATCCTCATTGCCCCTTATTGGCCCCGTCAAGTCTGGTTCCCTTTCCTATGGCCTCATCTGATTCACAGCCTGTTAGATCCTGGATCATTCCAAGGTCTGCTCTCTCATCCTCAGGGACTGATTCACCCCAATCTCCACAGCCTCAAGCTCACAGCTTGGTTCCTCCACTTCCAATGATTGCCAGACTACCTGATATCTCATCTCCCGTCTGTGAAATTCTTCTGGCTTCACACAAACCTTCCACCAGGAAAGTTTATTCTAGTAAGTGGACTGGGTTCTCTACTTGGGCTAAAGATCAGAACTTTGACCCTTTCTCTGTGCCTATTCAAAAGTTCCTACAATACCTGACAAATCTTCTTCATGCAGGAACCTCAGCATCGACAATCACTGTACATTTAGCAGCTATCGCAAATTTTCATATTGGAATTGATAATTCTTCTGTTATGTCACACCGCCTGTGCAAAACCTTTTTGAAAGGAGTATTACACGTTAAACCTCCTGTCAAGCCCCCCCTTAGGACCCTGGGATTTGACCTTGGTACTTCAGTTATTAACAGGCCCTCCTTTTGAGCCTTTTGATTCTTGTGATATAAAATTTTTATCATGGAAGACTCTACTTCTAGTAGCACTTACCTCAGTGAGAAGAGTATCTGAGTTGCAGGCTTTGAGTGTCAAGAGACCTTACTTGAACTTCCACAGGGATAGCGTATCCCTTCATACTGACCCTTTTTTCTTGCCCAAGGTCATTTCTGGATTTTCCATTAACCAATCTATTGACCTGCCGTTTTTTTTCCCTCAGAATTCAAACAGAGAAGGGTATCTGTTGCACACCCCTGATGTTCATAGGCAGTTTGGACAGGACTAAATCTTTCAGGAAAACAGATCAATTGTTTGTGGCATTTGCAGGACCTAAATTGGGTAAACCTGTCTCCAAAGTGACTCTATCCTCCTGGCTTAGAAATGTCATTACCTTTATCTACCATCAGAATAAGCTATCCTTACCTTCCAGAATAAAGGCTCATTCTACTAGATCAATGGCCACATCTGTGGCTTTTCATTCCAAAGCCTGTATAGATGAAATCTGCGCAGCAGCAGCCACTTGGGCAAGACGTCATACCTTTATCACTCATTACAAATTGGATTTGGCCTCAAGGGGATGAACATCTTCTGGTTCTATGGTGCTCAGGAATATCCTTCCTTAGGGCCACCCAGGACACAAGTAGATGGGGACTCTGTCCTATTAGTAAGGAATGAATAAAGATTTATAACATCAGATGTTATGTGATCCTATCTCGCCTACATTCTGACTGGTGGGTTCGGAGCCGATCCCTCGGCTCCGACTCGGCACGCTTATGCCAAAGAGCGAAGTCTCTTATTGGCTGAGCTTACTATATCCCAGGATGCACCACTACCAGTCCCCCAGATCTCGTTTGCCGCTAAGTAGCAAAGACGTGGTCTCGAGCTGGCTGAGCTAAGTAGTGTTTTTTCACTAACTTTTCTGTCAGAAATTTGCTAATTTCTAAACAAAAAGCTGTTTTAACGGCTACTCTGTGCTGTTGTGTGTGTTTGACAACTTTTCTGTGGAAAATTTGTGTGTGATTGATACTTGTTCTGGTTACAGGCTCCCTTGGTCTATAGGGCCTTTCCTGCTGGTTAATTCCCTTTAAAAAAACCTTAGGGTTTCTTTCTTTTCCTTATACGGTTGTTTACTGTTGTTCAATTTGGCTATTGTTGTGAACGGCAACTTAATCTTGACTAAGACTAAGTCTGTCTGTGAGAGAGTACTTATTTTTACTTATAATGTCTCAAGCACCTAGGCCTTCGGGCTTCAAGAAGTGCACTAAATGTAGCTTTAAAATGTCTATCACGGATGATCACTCTCTGTGTGTATATTGTTTGGGCGCCAAACATTTGCAGGAGTCCTGCAGCGTGTGTCACGCTTTTTCCTCGAGGGTCCTTCAAGAGAGGAAAAATAAGCTTATATTGAAAGGCCTTATAAAACCCTCTTTTGAAGAAGCTTTAGCATCCTCTCCTTCTCCTGCTAAAAAGAAAAGGGCGTCTGCTCCGACCAGTCCGTCGGACCCGACCGCCAAAAGACATAGGCAGGCTTCTCCTTCGGCTCCAAGGACTTTGGAGCCGAGGGCGGAACGGTCTGCCTCGATTCCTCCAGTCTCAACTCCTCTGGCTTCGGAGCCGATGGCTGGGGCATCGAGAGGCGGGTCACCTTCATCGGCTCCACTGGTCTCGGAGCCGATGAAGGTTGTCCGCTCAGACACTTCCTCCTCGGCGCCTAAGTCCTCCTCGGCACCGATGGAAACTGGTTTGGGTATTCCTTCGGCGCCGATAGTTATCGAGTCGCCTCGGAGCCGGTCCCCTAGCCCCTTGGGGCCGTTGGAGAGGCCAACTCGAACCCGTTCAGTCTCCTCTAGGTCATCGAGGATGTCAGATTCGGACATAGACAGGGTGCTCCAAAGACTGTTCCAGTCCCCAGTCTTTCAAAAATTTGTTTTGGCTCCGACCCAGTTGGCTTCGGAGCCGATAGCCCATGCCCATGTCATTGCCATTCCTCCTCCGACCGCTTCGGCTCCGTCGGAGCAGGTGCTGTTGGAGCCGGTGGAGATCCTAGGGTCGGCTCCGACCCTTACTCCAACCCCGGCCTTCGGGTCCGAGTTTGGCACGCGGACTTCTTCAGCTGGACCCGGGGGTGACGTTTCAGGACCTATGCTATCGGTTCCGAGCCTCCCTCTCGGTGCTTCGGCTGTGGGACTTCCGTCTGCTATCATGGCTCCGGGGACCGAACACTCCCAGGATTCTGGGGGTCCGGCTTTCAGAGCTATGAGGAGTGCCTTGGCCAAGTCTTCTTCGGCCATCTCTCCGGCTTTACTGGCACCTTCCCTGGGCGTGGAGACTGGGTCTTTGGCAGTTCCCCTGTCCTTCGGCAGCGGAGCCCCGGGGCCTGAGGTTACCCCCACTGGGGGTTCCCCTCCTCCTGAGGGTTCTTCGGAGTTGTCTTCAGAGGAGCCCCCAAGGAAGAGATTGTGCAAGAGGAAGCACGTGGACTCCCCCGAGTCTCTTACATCGGACACTGATCTTGATGATGCGGAGGGGTCCCCGAAGTCGTCCTCGGATGATGTCTCATTCGCAGACATTTTAGAGATCCTCAAACAACGAGGCGGCTGGATATCCAAACCCCCCTCTGCTGATGAGTCAGTGCTTCTCAAGGCCTTTGGGGCTCAGCCCTCTGCCTCCTGGGTGTCTCCGCCCTTCGACGAGCTCCTGGATTTGGTTTGTCGAAGGGCGTGGGAACATCCAGATACTGTGGAACCAGTGCCTTCTCGCCCTAACAAATTTTTGTCTGCCCCACCCGAGAAGGAGTTCTTGACAAAAGGCGTGGCTGTAGATGCCATGGTGGTGGCATCTGCTACACAACAGGACGTGGCAGAGGCTTCAACGTCCGTCCATCCTCCTAATAAGGAGTCTAGGAGCATGGACCGTGCAGGAGCGCACCCTGACTTCAGCGGCCTTTACTCTAAGGTCCCTGAATTATTTGGCACATTTTACCAGGCTACAGAGGGATCTGGTCAAGTAGCTGTCAGATTCCCTCTCGGGTAACCTACCTGAGCAGCTAGCCCAGTCGGTTAGCTCTCAGTTGGCTATCCTTACCTCGATTTCTAACTCGTCCATGAGGCTCATTTCATATGCGGCCGAAGGGGCAGAGCGGCAGGCACAGGCGTGGCTCTCGGAGACAAGCCTGGCTCCGTTTGTGTCATTTTGCGGAGGCCTTCAAGTCTTCCTTCGCGACGCTCCCTTTGATGGGTCCTCTTTGTTTGGACCTAAGGTTAAAGACACTCTTACCCGCTGTGAGCAAGAGGGAAAATCTTTATCTGCCGTAGGTGCACGTTATTCCACTCCCTTCGGCCTTATCCCAAGGCTAAAGGAGGAGGGAAGATGTGGTTCCGCAAATCACGTAAGTTTTTCCTCAACAGCAGGAAGATTCCCCTTCCAGAGGCAGAGGACGGGGAAATTTTTCTGGGAGACGCCGTCCCAGAGGCGGCAGAGGGCCCCGCAATTCTGGAGACCGCGAGTCCTTTCGTGGCTCTTCAGCCTCCCACACTTCATGAGGGATTGCCCGGCTGTGCTGCTCGAGCCAGTCGGGTGCCGTTGCCAAGCACCTAAAAGCCTGGGAGTCTATCACTCAGGACAGATGGGTGCTTGGATTATTGCCGGAGGTTACATCATTCCCTTCACACACTCACCCCCACCGTCCAAAAATCCCGGACCCACCACCCAGTCAAAGGGAAATTGCAGCCGCAGAAGCGTCAAAGCTGCTAGAAAAGGAGTCATCCAACCGGTCCCCACAGACCAGATCGGATCCGAAATTACTCAAGGTTCTTTTAGTGCCAAAAGACAGAGGGACCTGAGACCAATATTGGATCTCAGCAAACTAAACCAATCCGTCCACGAAATCCAAATTCCGAATGGTCACTTTACAATCCATTCTCCCATTGTTGGAGAAGGATGTTTGGATGTGCTCCATAGATCTCAAGGGCGCCTATTATCACATACCGATACATCGGGCGTCCAGGAAGTATCTGCGCTTCAGCCTGGGAGACAGTCATTTCCAATTTTGTGCACTGCCCTTTGGTCTCACCACAGCCCCAGGGTGTTCACCAAGTGTTTGGCAGTAGTGACTGCTCACCTGAGGAGTCTTGGATTCCAAGTGTTTCCCTATCTGGACGACTGGCTCCTGACTGCCACCACCAGGCATCTACTAATGGACAACCTCAAAGCCACCATCTCCCTGGGTGCTACCCTGGGAATTACTTTCAATTGGTCAAAGTCTGTCTTGCTGCCCTCTCAGCGCATAAGGTTCATAGGAGCAGAGATAGACTCAAAATTGATGCACGTCTTTCTTCCTACCGAAAGGATTCAAACTTTACAAGGTCAAGTTCAAGCCCTGCTTTCAAGATCCAAAGCCCCAGCCGGGATGGTCCTGCAACTTTTAGGTTCGATGTCTGCCACGGTTCTCCTAGTTCCACTGGCAAGATTGCACATGAGGATTCTTCAGTGGCTGTTATCGACTCAATGGTCCTTTCAGAATCTCCCCCTCAATCACCCCATTATGATTACAGAAACGTGCAAACGGGACCTCCGCTGGTGGCTTCAGCCGTCCAATCTGAATCAGGGAAGACCTTTTGTTATCCCCCCTCCGGTGGCCACCCTGACGACGGATGCCTCCCAGACAGGGTGGGCCGGGCATTGTCTGGGCAGGTTAGTTCAGGGTTCTTGGCTTCCAGGCGAAACCTTTCTCCATATCAATGTATTGGAAATGAGGGCTGTACTTCTGTCCCTACAGGCCCTCCACAAGTTTCTCCCTCAAGGCATTATCGCTATCCACACAGACAACATGTCGGTGGTCTGGTATCTGAACAAACAAGGAGGGACCAGATCTTACCCCCTTTGCAGAGAGGCCATGAGGGTGTGGGAATGGGCTGTAGCTACCAACCGTTTCTTGGTAGCGACCCACATTCCAGGGAAATCCAATATATTGGCAGACAGATTAAGCAGGACGATTCTCTCTCCTCGCGAGTGGTCCCTGAACGAAACAGTAGCAGCTCGGGTTTTCAGAAGATGGGGAACCCCGTGCTGCGACCTATTTGCAACACCACAAAACGCAAAGTGCAAAAGGTTCTTCTCCTTGACTCCATGTCAGGGGGAGGCAGCTATGGATGCTCTGGTCCAACCTTGGCCAACAGGACTACTTTATGCCTTTCCTCCGGTTCCACTTCTCCCCAAAGTCATCCAAAAAGCTTCTCAATTGGGGTCCACAATGATACTAATTGCTCCGCACTGGCTTCGTCAGGTATGGTTTCCCTACCTGAAGAAACATGCTGTGGACTATCCTTGGTTTTTGGATCTAACTCCGGATCTGCTGATTCATCAGTCGGGACGACAACACCAGTCCCTTCACACTTTGAAATTGACAGCTTGGCTCCTCCACTTCCGACTTTAGTCAGAAATCACACCTTAGACCCGGAAGTTATTCACATTTTATCTTCGGCCCACAAACCCACCACTAAGAAATTGTACCTCAGTAAGTGGAAGAGGTTTGCTATCTGGGCTCAACTCAGGGGCTTAGACCCTATCACTGCCCCGATTCCAGAGGTTTTGAAATTTTTAACATCCTTGTTTAATCAAGGATCTTCAGTCTCTACCATTAAAGTCCAACTAGCAACTATCTCTAAATTTCACGATTCCATGGATCCACCGTTGATGAGCAGCAGATTATGCAAAACTTTCATTAAAGGTGCTGGGCTGTTAAGACCCCCAGTTTTTCATCCTGCGCCTCCGTGGGATCTTGATTTGGTACTTCGTGCCTTAACATCTTCCCCTTTCGAACCGGCTGCTACATGTGAGTTAAAATATCTGTCTTGGAAAACTGCCTTCTTAGTTGCAATTACCTCTGCAAGGAGAGTTTCAGAGCTTCAAGCCCTATCTATCAAACCACCGTACTTGATTTTTCACAAGGATAGAGTATCACTTCGGCCTAACCCATCTTTTGTCCCAAAGGTTTGTTCTAATCTCCGTCTCCAACAATCTCTAGAGCTACCAGTTTTCTTTCCAAAATTCTCCAACGAAGCGGAGTACACCCTCCATAAATTGGATGTTCATAGACAATTGCGCTTCTATCTAGACAGGACTCAGCAATTTCGAAAATCAGACCAGTTGTTTGTGTCCTTTTCAGACAATAAGTTGGGTAAAACCATCACTAAAGCTACTATCTCCAAATGGATTAGAGATTGTATAACTCAGGCTTATTCCTCTTCAAATAAGCAACTTACAACATCTATCAAAGCTCACTCTACCAGAGCTATGGCTACTTCTATTGCTTTTCATTCCAAGCTCGCTATTTCTGAGATTTGTGCTGCGGCTACTTGGTCCAACCCGCACACTTTCATTTCCCACAATAAATTGGATGTGGCATCTAAAGGGCGAGCATCATTTGGTTCCACGGTACTCAGGAGTGTTTTCCAGTGGGATTCAGGTGCTAGGGACGCTGTCCCATCAGTCAGAATGTAGGCGAGATAGGATCACATAACATCTTTTAGTTATGTACTCACCATAACTTCAGATGTTTGGGATCCATCTCGCCTACATTCCTAATACCCACCCTCCTTCCCCCTGCCTTGGAGATCAGAAGAGATTGAACAGTTTGAGTTCTACTGTTTTTATCTTGTTTCATCTGACAATGTTATATAAGCAGTGCGTGCATGTGTGCATGTATGCGGACAAACTAGATCTGGGGGACTGGTAGTGGTGCATCCTGGGATATAGTAAGCTCAGCCAATAAGAGACTTTGCTCTTTGGCATAAGCGTGCCGAGTCGGAGCCGAGGGATCGGCTCCGAACCCATCAGTCAGAATGTAGGCGAGATGGATCCCAAACATCTGAAGTTATGGTGAGTACATAACTAAAAGATAAAGAAGTTATGTCTTACCATAACGTTCCATCTATGTTGTAAATCTTTATTCATTCATTACTTCCCACCCTCCTTCCCCCTGCCTGGACTCCTGGTGGAGTTTAGGAATTCCTAGTTAGGGTATTTGCTCAGACAGAGCCTCCTACTGTTTTCTCTTACTATCCCTATAATATAGGGGTGGGCAAACTCGATCTGGAGAGACTATGAAAGGGGCATTATGGATAGGTCTTAGCTGAGAGTTTTTGGCTGGCGCGAGCTTTGAAACGATCGTGTCGGTTCCGAGGATGGAACCAAAGTTCTATTAGTACTGAATGAATAAAGATCTACAACACAGATGGAACGTTATGGTAAGACATAACTTCTTTTTTCGCCTCAGGCTGAGTCATGCTCTGTAGCCATGTCTTCTGAATCCAGACCAACATCAGCATCCACAGGCAGTTAGACAGCAGAGAGAGAAAAGGATAAATCCAAAAAAGCATGGAGAAAAGGAAAAAAGGTCTGAGGAAAAGAAGATGAAAGAAAAGAGAAATTGCCCTGTAACTTGCCCTTTAGATCTGGTACCCAAAATATAAAGACAATCAAATTCAACTGGTACTTGGGTTTGAATGCTCTCCCCTTGTGCTAGATCGTCTTTCCCCTTCACTGGTGAGTGCTTGGCTCCATTCACCTATTTTATAGGACAAACACCTTTCCAGACTTCCTTCAATAGCTTCGTTGTCAAGGTTGGTCTGGCCCTCAGAAGTCTCACAGAAATGGATGCCGACTGAATGATGAAATTCTTCAGGGCACATATCCATTTGGAAGTCCTTATGGCACCATATCCGGAAGGATAGGCCCATCAACCCCTTTTTTCTCTGGTAAAGGCTTAGATTTTGGAATTGGTTCCTAGAGGTCCAAACTCTTCCAACGCACCTCAGTCAAATCCAACAGTTCAGGGAACTTCAGCATTGATTATGTCCCTTACTCTATCAACTCTGCTATTGGATCAAAATGACTTTCCAAGCCAAAGCATCTGTGTCAGGTTCGTGGTAGTGGAGTTAACTCAAGGTTTTCAGAGCCATCTCTTCCCCTCAGGACCTAGGCACTCAATAGCTCAGGTCCAGGGTCATCCTCAAAGCTGCCTTTGATTGGTCTGAGAAGAGTTCCCGAGTCCTTCAGCAATGAGAATGCTTCCACATTTCGAATTGCATCTGTTTTTGAGGCTGTTGAAAGGGTTTTGGCTGGATCAAGAAGGCAGGTGCGCACCTCAGATTCCTATCTATCATGACTTCCAGAAGAGACTGTACCGTGTTCCTCTCATTATGAGCAACAGGCGCAGTTAAAACTCATAAGCTTCATGGCTGCTCGACACTGGAGTTTCCATTCTGATTCCAGCCTGTCTCCACCAGAACCCCAGAGGCATGTTCCCAGGAAATGGACATGCAAACGGAAGCCCTTTGACTGACTCTGGAGAGGAGTAACTGAAGACTTGATCCCACCTGGAAGATGTCACTTTTGGAGACCACATAGAATTGATGAAACAGAAGGGGGGACTGGTCCACTGAAACTCCTTCCTGAAAGCTTTCTGAATTGGCTCATCTGTGACCTAGGTGGTCCCCCAACCCCTGGATACCCATATAAATGTTGTGGCACAGAGGCCGTGGAGGGGACCCTGATGTTACAGAACATATCCCAGGAAAAAAAAACACAACAGGGTGTTGGACAGATGGGAAACAGGCTTGTGGTTTAGTGACCTTTGCACTCAGAACGCTGAACTACCTTGCACATTTGACTGTCTTTCAGAGGAACTTGTCCCTCTCAAGTAACTTGCCTTCAGATGTTCAAAAAAAAAGTGGACACCCAATTATCTGCCCTACAATCCACCTGTAATGTAGCTATATGCGCATGATATCCAAAGTTGTAGATGGTACAGCAAAAACAGCTGGTACAAGCAATTACCATGCATCAGCATCCCTGGATGCAGCTGTGCAACTTTGTGAAAAGCTTCAAGATGTCCTCCATTAATGCCTCCTTTGACAGCTCCACAGTATTCAGACCAAAAGCTAGAGAGACTTACTAAGAGTGAGCAAGACTGGTAAGACCTTGTCTGCTGTACAAATCAGTTTCTCCACACCCTCAGAGGTCCTATTTTAGGAGCTGAAGGGGGGTGATAAGAGAAAGTGGTTCAGAAAATCAAAGGTTTTTTATGACAACACTTCTGGCGACAGACATCCCCCTGATGGGGGGGGGGGGGGTTAATTTGAATGGATACCACCCCGGAGGTAGAGGTAGATCGCATAATCTGATTTTCTGTGGTCTTTTCACCAAGAAGCTGTATCAACACCTGTGCCACACTATAGAGGAATTCGGGGTGGGGGGTGCTTAACTTTACACCCACAGGCATGGCAAAATATCACTTCAGATTCTTGGCTGCCAGGGATAATCACCATTTCCTTTGTACCCTCTACAAAACAATTTAAAGATTCCCTGTATTCCACCCACTCAGTTGGAATATGCAACAGAAGTCGCAAAGTTGCTAGAGAAATGAGTATTCCAACAAGTACTCCCAGATCAGTTAGGATCCAGAGTCTACTCCAGGTTCTGTTTAGTTCCAAAGAAAACAGGGGACCTCAGGTGAATTTTGGACCTTAGCCACCTCAATCAGTTTGAGAGACAAAGTTCTGGATGGTCACTGTACAGTCCATATTGCCTTTGTTGAGGAAGGTCGATTGGATGTGCTCTTTAGGTCTTCAGAACTCCTACTGTCATCTTAAGATTTGGAGGCAAAGCAGAAGACTTTCTGTTTTTGGTTAGGATCCAGTCACTTTCTGTTCAGTGCACTGGTATTCGGTCTCACCACAGGACCCCCCCATCCCACCCCAGTGTTCATCAACATTATGGCAGTGGTGGTAGCTCATCTCTGACTGTGAGGGATCCATGTTTTCCCATATCTAGACTATTAACTTCTTAGTGCTATTTCCAGGGATCTACTGCAACAACAGATGACACTGCTGCACATTGCATATCTTTTAGTAACAGTGAGTTGCACAAAAAAAAAAACAGTTAGTTATTTCTCCACACAGCAGATAGAATTTATAGGATGTCATATTAACACACCTCTTGAAATTGCCAAACTCCCAAAAGCAAGAGTATTGCCCTTAAGGCTAACAGCTTTTTGGGTAATCCAACATCCTCGCCCACAAGGAAGGTTGTTTCTATATCTGTTAAGTTTGTTGGTCTGTACCATCACCTTAGTACTACAAGAGAGATACCACGAGAGAGCTTTACAGTGGATTCTTAGTCCAGTGGTGTCAGTCTTCATCCCCTATGTACCAAGGTTCATTTCGCACATATTTGCCGAGATCTTATATAGTTGTGCATAACTTCTCTGTCAGTCACAGAAGAAAGACCTTTTCCCCACCAATTCCTTAGGTCACAGTAACCATGATGATGTTGATATAGACAGGGGTGCTCAAAGACTGTTCCAGTCCCAGTCTTCCAAAAATTTGTTGCCTCCTCCTCTCCTTCTGGCTCCTCCGGCTGAGCAGGTGCTTGGAGGTGTGGAGTGGAGATCTCAGGCTCAGGGCTCACCTTACTCAACCAGGGCCCGGGGTCCCGAGTTTAGCAGCGGACTTCTTCGGCTGTGTCTGACGAGCTCCTGGAGCTCCTGGATTAGTTTGTCAAGGGGGTGAACTATCAGATAGTGGGAACCAGTCTTCCCGCCAAAAAAATTTTTTGTCTGCTCCCCCGAGAGGAGTTCCTACTAAAAGGCGTGGCTGTAGATGCCATGGTGGTGGCATCTGCTACCTCTGAATTATTTTGGCACATTAGGCTTCCTTCTCTCTTCTTGACGACTCCCTTTGATGGGTCTCCATGTTTTGGACCCAGGTGAAAAGAACACCTTTACCGCTGCTGAGCAGAGAAAACGTTATCTGCCCGTGGTGCCCATTATTCCACCACCTAAAAGTCAATCACTCAGTCCATCACGGGACAGGGATGATTGGGATCGAGGTTACACCCACACCATCCACATTCACACCCCCACCCCCCAAGAGATCCCGGACCCCACCACCCAGTCAAAGGAAATAGCAGCAGATCGGATCAGGAATTTACTCCAGGTTTTTAGTGCCAAAAAGACAGGGGACATTATCACATACCGATACATCAGGCGTCCAGAAGGTATCAGCCTGGGAGTCAGTCATAATTTTTTTTCTCTGCCTTTTGCCCTTCTCACCACAGCCCCAGTTTGTTCAAGTGTTTGCAGGCAGTGGTAGGCGGCACACTGAGAGAGTCTTGGATCCAAGTGTTTCCCTCTCTCGGCGACTGGCTCCTGACTGCAAGATTGATTGCCTCTTTCTTCTTTCCTGCGAAGGATCGAACTTTTTACAGGGCCAAGTCAGCTCTGATCTCGAGATCCAAAGCCCCAGCCAGGATGGTCCTACAGGTTTTAGGGCTCAATGTCTGTACGGTTCTTTTAGTTCCTCTACAAGATTACACATGAGGGATTCTTCAGTGGCTCTTGTCAACTCAATGGTATCTTCCCTCAATCATCACATCATGAGATTGAAATATGCAAAAGGAAGGGACCTGGTGCTGGTGGATATCCAACTTGGATCAGGGAAAACCCTTTGTTCTCCCCCTCAGTGGTTACCCCTGACGACAGATGCCTCCCAGGCAGAGGCCCATGAGTGTGGGGGTGGGGGCTGTAGCTACAAACCCGCTTCTTGGTAGCGACCCACATCAAAGTCAAATGTAGACAAATTAAATAAATAGGACAATTCTCCTCTCCTCACGAATGGTCTCTAACCCGCAGTAGTAGCAGCCCAGGTTTTCATACCTGAAAAAAGCATGCAGTGGGCGATCCGTGGACCTTAGACTTCAATCTTTGAAATTGACAGCTTGGCTCCTCCACTTCCAACCTTAGTTAGAAGGCACACACTAGACCGGAAGTTGTTCACATTTTATCTTTCGCCCACAAACCGTCCAACTAGGCTATCTCTAAATTTCCGAATCCACGGATCCCTCCTTTTTGATGAGCAGCAGACTATGCAAGCGTTCATTAAAAGGCTTGAGTCTGTTAAGACCACCAGTTTTAAAATATCTGTCTTGAAAGCGGCATTCTTAGTGGCTATTACTTCTGCAAGAAGAGTCTCAGAGCTTCAAGCCCTGTCTATTAAACCACTAATCCATCCTTTGTCCCAAAGGTCTCAACAATCTCTAGAGCTACCAGTTTTCCATAAATTGGATGTTCACAGCAATTTAGCTTCTATTTAGACAGAAGTCAGACCAGTTGTTTGTGTCCTTCTCAGATAATAAGCTACTATCTCAAAATGGATCAGAGATTGCATAACTCAGGCCTATTCTTCTTGAATAAGCAACTTACATCATCTATCAAAGCTCATTCTACCAGAGCTATGGCTACTTCTATAGCCTTTCATTCCAAGTTCGCTATATCGGAAATTTGTGCTGCGGCTACTTGGTCCAAACTACAAATTGGATGTGGCATCTAAAGGGCGAGCATCATTTGGTTCCACGGTACTCAGGAGTGTTTTCCAGTGAGCCACCATCACATAACATCTTTTAGTTATGTACTCACCATAACTTCAGATGTTTGGGATCCATCCCCTCCTTCCCCTGCCTTGCAGATCAGAAGAGATTGAGCGGTTTTGAGTTCAACTGTTTTATCTTGTTTCATCTGACGATGTTATATAAGCAGGGTATGCGTGTGTGTGCATGTCTTGGACAAACTAGATCTGGGGACTGGTAGTGGTGCATCCTGGGATAAACCCATCATTCAGAATGTAGGTAGATGGATCCCAAACATCTGTTTTCCCATTCTGGAGGGAAGGAATTCAACAGGAAGAATGTTCAAGGTTCTTGGTCATCTGTGGAGGCCAACCTTCACATCGATATCTTGGAGATGAGAACAGTCCTTCTAGCATTGCAGGCATTTCAAGGCTACCTAAGCAAAAGTGTGATCTCCATCCAGATGGACAATGTCTGGTTTGGTACAACAAAAAAGGGTGAACATGATCATATCCATTTTGCCGGGAGGCCATGAAAATATGACAATGGGAGATGTCTTCCTGCTGCTTTTTATAGCAATGCACATACCCGGAATGGTGAATGTACTAGCAGACAAAATGAGCAGGTTAGTTTGATTGCCTCATGAGTGATCTCTCAACCAGACAGTGGCAGCAGAAATTTACAGCAGGGGCCAACCTTACTGCAACATTTTTGCTTCAGACCCAACTAACAAGTGCAGCAGTCACTTTGCCTCATCCCTCTACAGAGGCAGTCACAAAGAGATGTTGTAATCCACAGTTGGCCTCTGGGTCTCCATGCTTTCCCACCAATACAACTCCTGACAAAATTAACTCATAAATCCACGAGGTGCAAAACCAAGGTGAATCCCTCTGATGTTCTTCGTGTTTCACTATTGCAGTCATCACGTTTGGGTTATCCCTGCCAGGGTAGCCCTCGGCTGGCCCAAGTACCAGAGGCTTAGTATTTCTGCGTCGGTTGCTGTTGCTTGAGGACTGACGTCAGGTCATCAGTATTATAAAGTAAGGCAGCCAACGCCATTACATCAGTCTTTCGTGCCATGGAGCCCAGAGCAGAAACAGTTCGCACGAGTGCCAGTCAGCTGCTACCTGAGTTTTTGTCTCCGAATTGAAGTTGAAGTCTTCTAAAGCTAAGTACCCCATTGGGGATCCTTTTTTGTACTAACCAATGTCAGAAAAAGTTTACAATTGTCTCGCCTGTAGAAAGCAAATACCACACCAAGACTTCACTCTTACTGCATCACTTGTTTAGGCTCAGACCACGACGTCCCCCATTGTTACTTCTGTGCTTTGTTCATTGCCAGAACTATCAGTTGTTGGGCCCTTATTGTAGCCACATATTTTTGTTTACAGTCCTCGAATTCCAATATGGCTTCGGTAAGCCATCCGACAGCAGATGTTCCGAAAAAACGTAAAGACAGAGACAGACAACACAGGTCCAAACCTACCGATGACGCTTCCATTAAGCTAGTAGTCAAGTCGTCCGGTACTCAGTGAGGGGCTTTTGCAGCCCTTGATGCTTGCTTCAGTTGATTCGCAGGCCGCTACCAAGACCCTTTCGGAGTCCGGCATGCCGCAAAGCTCTTCGACTAAATATCCTGTGGTCATCTCTACCTCGGATGGGTCCGGAGCGGCTGAACAGGCACCGGCCACTGAGGAAGTCCTTCGCATTACTGAATCTCAACACAAACCGACTTCTTATTTCGTGACTACCGTTCTTTCAAAAACGAGTTTCTTAGGCCCAGGGTTTGAACCACACCCAAGAAACCGACGACCCACTCTCAGGTGCCTGCTGTCTTACCTCAGTCTCAAATGCGTAAAATGGTGGAAGACCTTTTCATGCTGATCAGGGGAAGCCAAGCTACCCCCTCAAAAAGGAAAAGAGATCTGTCCCCTGTAGTTTTGTCTGAACAAGAGTCAGATGAATCTGATGCATCTGACTATGAAGAAATGCAACCCATCTCCACTTATAAGGATTCTGATGCAGAGGACTCCATTCCTTCAGCCTCTTCCACCAGAGTATTTTTCCTTTGTGGAAATCCTGCATACTTTAAGGGAGCATTTCCAATGTGAGAGGACTATCCTCAGTCTAAAAAGAGATTCAGCAAATTCCTAGATCTTCCACAGCACAGACCCTTGGCCATCCCCTCAATCCTGGATGTGGATGATGTTTTCCTTGAATCCAGCTTGACTCCTGATGCCCTGCCTCCTGCTCCCAGAAAACCAGACAGGTACTACAAGTCCCTGGCTCACACAAATATATTTTTAAAAAATCCAACAGCTGACCCTGGGGTCATTTCTCAAGGGCCAAAAGGGATTAAAGCAACCTCTGCCAAGAATCCCATGCCCTCAGACAGGGATTCCCGAGCATTGGACAGATGGGGTACAAAAGTATACACCTCAGCTACTCTTGCTCTCAGGGCACAAAATTGTCAGTTCCATGTGCTGAAATTTCAGAAAATCTCACCCTGCCCCCTTTCGAACCAGCTTTTTCTGCAGAGCTAAACTTTCTCTCCTGGGAACCCTTTATCATCTTCCATGCAGACAGGGCATCCCTCAGAACTAACCCATCCTTCATGCCCAAGGTGGTATCCAGTGTGGCTCTCAACCAATCCATTCATTTGCCCACCTTCTTTCCTAATCCCCAGAGCAAGGGGGGAAAGGATTCTTCACTCTCTAGATGTGCACAGACAGCTCAGATTCTATCTGGACAGGACTAAATCCTTCAGAAAGTCTGATCAATTGCTGGTTAGCTTTGCTACAGGGGCAGAAGGCAAAGCCATCTCCAAGCAAACCATTTCCAAATGGATAGCACACCTCACCCATTTCTGCTACAAACAGCATGGAAAGCCTCCCCCAAGGGGGTCAGGACACACTCCACCAGAACAGCCTCCACCTCTGCAGCTTTCTTAAGAGGAGACCCCACCAGGGACATCCTGGAGCCTGCCACCTGGACATCTGGTCACACTTTTACCAAGCATTATCACCTGCCTCTCTTCTCCAAATCCAGGGCAGGGTTTGCCTCTGCAGTCTTGCAGGGCATCCTAACCAACCCCTAGATGTTCTTCGTGTTTCACTGTTGCAGTCATCACATTTGGGTTATCGCTGCCAGGGTAGCTCTCAGCCGGCCCGAATATCAGAGGCTTAGTATTTCTGCAATGGTTGCTGTTGATTGAGGACTGATGTCAGGCAGCCGACATCATTACATCAGTCTTTCTTGCCGTGGAGCCTGAAGCAGAAACAGTTTGCACAAGTGCTGGTCGGCCGCTACCTGAGTTTTCATCTCCGAATTGAAGTTGAAGTCTTCTAAAGCTAAGTACCTTGTTGGAGATCCTTTTTTCTTGCACTAACCAGTGTCAGAAAGTTAACAATTGTCTCTCTTGTGGAAAGCAAATACCACACCGAGATTTCCACTCTTACTGCATCACTTGTTTACGCCCAGACCACGACGTCCCCCGATGATGTCCTTCAAGAATGCAACTGCAGTCCTTACATATGGGTTGTCCTGCCTCAGGCAACCCTCGGTCGGCCGGATTCCAAAGTCTGGGTCCGGCGTCGGCTGATGTCGCCTCCTCCCCGACGTCAGAACGGCTGGGGTATAAAAGCATCAGCCGACACCATCTCCCTCAGTCTTTCTTGCTGCACGGTGCCCAAAGCAGAAGCTGTTCGCAAGTGCCGGTCGGTCAGCTCCTGTGTTTTACTTACCGAAGTCATCAAAAAGCTAAGTACCCCGTTGGGGAACCTTTTCTTGCCTCAGCCGATGTCAAAAAAAATGAAAAAGTTAATAACTGTTTGTCTTGTGGTAAACAAATACCTCATAAGGACTTCCATTCTTACTGCCTCCCCTGTCTAGGCCCAGACCACGACGTCTCGGCCTGTGCTGCCTGTGCTCGCTTCAATAAGCGCACACTCAGGCGCCGGGCAGAGTTTGCCGAAGACTTTTTTGGCGATAAATTCTCTTATAACATGCCGTTGGAACAACCGACATCACATATTTCCAAAAACGGAAAGACCAGGACCGACATCCTCGGCCCGCGACTTCCACAGACTCCACGCCAAAATCTACCTTTAGTGCATCGGTCTCTTCGGAGGCGGTTGTTCCGCCGATCCGGACCGACGACACCGCTTTACCGATCACTCCGGCCCCGGAGCCGGTGCCGGTTGTTGATTTTCCTCCAGAATCTGAAGCCCAAGATTTACCTGAGACCATACCGGTGGACAAGGTGACTCCAGCACGTGGGGCAGCTAGGGCCCCCTATGTCTATGTCTATCAAGGCCTACACACGTGCTAAGGCTGCCAGCCAGGCTAAGTCTCACCCTCCTAAAGCTTTGCCTCAGCCCACTACTGATAAACAAATCATGACCTTAGCTGCAGATTGGATTTCCTTAATCCGAGGCTCCCAGGCCCATCCTGAGAGAGGTTCTCAGCCTCCTTCTGACAAAAGGCCCAGGGTTGAGCACACAGACAACCTTTCTTCAGATGAAGCTTCTGGTGACTCTGATCACTCAGACACCCAGGAAGAATCCTTCCAGGCCTACGAGGATTCTGATGCGGAGGAATCTATTCCTTCTGCCTCTCCTCCTGAGGATATTTCTTTTGGGGAAATTCCTCCTGAGGATATTTCTTTTGGGGAAATTCTCCACTCCATGAGAGTGCATTTTCAGTGGCAAGGTCAGGAATTCTCTGACTCCAGGAAGCGGCTTCGTACCTTCCTTAAACTTCCACAACACAGGCCTTTAGCTATTCCCCCAGTGTTAGATGTACTGGATGATGAGTATGCAGATTCAAGCACTTCACCTGATTCTCTCCCCCCTGCTCCTGTCAAGCCAGACAGATACTACAGGGTTCCTGAAACTTACAAGCATTTCTTTAAGGCCCATTCTGTTGATCTAGAAACAATTTCTCAGGGGCCCAAAGGGGTGGCCACATCCACGGCCAAAAATCCTTTGCCCTCAGACAGGGAGGCCAGGTCACTGGAGAGGTGGGGCAAAAAGGTTTATACCTCAACCACTCTTGCCATGAGAGCCCTTAATTGCCTCTTTCATATGTTTCAGTATCAGGATTTCTTGATGGAAGATTTGCAGAAAAAGTTAGCCTCTCCTGAGCCTTTAGATAGAAAGGCCTTGCAGGATTTGGTCCACAACACCCAGCAGGTTAGCAGTCATTTTCTTCAGTGTGGTTATGATGCATTGGAAGCTTCATGTAGGGCAGCTATGACAGGGGCAGTCATACGTAGACATGCATGGTTGAAAGAACAGGCGTTGCCAGATCATGTTAAAGTAAAGCTTCTAGATGCACCTCTGAAAAAACACAAGTTATTTGGTGCTAATGCTCAGGATGTGTTGAAATCAATTGAGGAAAAGGCTAAATTGGTGCAAACAGTCAAGGATTTCCTCCAGGTTCAGCCACCAAGGTTCAGCAGGAATTGGCCTTCTAAGAATTGGTCTTTTCCAGACACTGACAAGTTTCAAAGGGGAAAAAACAGGCGTGCCCGAGGAAGAGGGCAATACAGAGGCTCCTACAGAGGACGCCAATGGCATTCGACTAATCAGAGAGGTGGCGCAGGGGCATCCCCTGTTCCACAGGGACAATCCCAATGACTTAACTTTAACACCGCCTACCAAGGCTCAAAGAGAAGCACCTTTAGGCAGGAAATTATCCTTATTTTCAATAAACTGGCACATTTTAACAAAGGACAAATGGATTCTGGACATAATAGATCAAGGCTACAGGTTCCACTTCCATACTTTACCAACAAGACAAGGCATGCCAAACCTGCCACAAAATCAAAGGGCAGAGGCATTCGAACAAGTTTCAAAGCTGATAAAAATCAAAGCAATAGAAAAGGTTCCTCCTCAGGAACAAGGCCAGGGATTTTACTCAAGACTGTTCCTTGTTCCAAGAAAAGAAAAGCAATGGAGGCCTATACTGAACTTGTCCGCTCTAAACACTTTTCTCATTGTACCAAAATTCAAAATGCTGACTCTTCAGCAACTCCTTCCCATGCTGGGCAAGGGGTCTTGGCTGGTTACTCTGGACCTCAAGGAGGCATACCTGCATGTCCCAATCAGGCAAAGTTGCAGAAGATACCTCAGATTTCTTGCAGGGTCAGAGCATTATCAATTATCAGCATTGCCTTTTGGCTTATCTACTGCGCCCAGAGTATTCACGAAATGCCTGGCATCAGTATTTGCACACTGCAGACTCCAGGGGATACAAATATACCCTTACCTGGACGACTGCCTTATACAAGCGGACAGCAAGCAAGCCTTGACAAAAAACTTGAATTATGTCATTTACTTACTACGGGCTTTGGGATACACAGTCAACTTACAAAAATCAAGACTACTGCCATCCCAACAAATAATTTTTCTAGGAGCCAAACTGGACACACAATCACAAATGGCTTACCTCACAGACGAGAAGCAAGAACAATTACCACAGTATTTCAAAGGCCTAGCAAGGCTCACCCAGATGACTGCAAGGAAAATCCTGCAGGCCCTGGGTTTCATGGCATCTTGCATTCTACTGATTCCACTGGCAAGACTACACATGAGAAAACTACAATGGTACCTAAAAAGTTTATGGTCTCAGCACAGCCACAACTTGGAAGCAATTATCCCACTCATCCCATGTCTACAAAGGGAATTTTTGTGGTGGGCCCAAGCAAGCCAGTTAAACAAAGGTATGCCTTTCAACAAACCTCAAACAAGCCAAACCATTACAACAGACGCCTCAGACCATGGATGGGGGGGCGCACATGGAGGGCAGATGCATTCAAGGGCAATGGACTCCCCAGGAAGTACATCTGCACATCAATCAAAAAGAGATGTTAGCAGTAATGCATGCAATCGAGGCCTTCGGAATACATCTTCAACAAGGCCATCTACTAAAAAAGACAGATAACACCACTGTTATGTGGTACATAAACAAGCAGGGAGGTACTCATTTTTACCCCCTTTGCAGATTAACAATGACTCTTTGGGAAAAGTCCCTGAAACTTGGCATTCAGCTACAATCCCAGTTTGTTCCGGGCAGGGACAATGTTCTGGCGGACAGTCTAAGCAGGAACATCCTGGACCCACAGGAATGGATGCTGCATCCAGACATTTTTGCTCAAATCATGCATGGGGGAGGCCAGACATAGACCTCTTTGCCTCCCACCTCAATCATCATCTGAAAAAGTTCTGCTCGAGGACGTACCATCCACAAGCCTGGAGAATAGACGCTCTCTCATTCAGCTGGAACTCTCTAACAATCTATGCATTCCCACCTCTTCCATTAATGACTAAGGTGTTACTGAAAATCAAAGCAGAGCAACAAAAAGGCATCTTAATAGCTCCAGATTGGTCAAGACAGCACTGGTATCCATTACTAAGGAGCATAACTTGCACCAACCCATAGACCCTGCCTCAATGGCCTCTACTCTTGACTCAGCACAATTACAGGACGGTTCATCCCTACCTGCAGACTCTACAGCTGACAGCCTGGAGGGTTCCATGATTTCTACCCATTTCTCTCTTTCCAAGGAAGTTCAACAGATATTATTGGAAGCACGCAGACCTTCCACCAGAAAGGCTTACTCAGCCAAATGGAAGAGATTCAACATCTGGAATACCAACAAGGGACAGGATGCATCAGTAATGAGCATTCCACACATCCTGGAATACTTGGCAGAAATGCTGCATAATGGACTTTCATATTCTTCCATAAAAATGCATGCTTCAGCAATTTCAGCAACATACAACACTGATCCACCTGTGTTTTCACATCCTTTGCTAAGACAATTTCTAAGAGGGATAAAGAATATCAAACCTCCCAGAAAGCCACCAGTGCCTGCATGGATTGGACATTGCATCAGATTCTGTTATTCCTTCCATGGAAAGGGTGTGCCAGCCAATATCAGGCCACACTCCACCAGAGCTACAGCCACTTCAACAGCCTTCCTAAGAGGGGTGGCTACAAAGGACATTCTAGAAGCTGCTACATGGAGCTCCGTGCATACATTTTCCAAGCACTACAACCTGCCTTTATATTCCAGATCCCAAGCAGGCTTTGCTTCGGCAGTCCTGCAGGGCATTTTGGCTACACCATCCTTATCTTAGAGCCTACCACCCCCAGCTAGGCTATGGTATTCAACCCATATGTAAGGACTGCAGTTGCATTCTTGAATGACATAGTACAGTTTTGTACCTACCATAAATGCAACAGTGAAACACATAGAAAGTACAGTTTTGTACCTACCATAAATGTAGATGTCCGATAGATATGCAACTGCAGACAAGTTTTCCCTCCCTCCTTCCCCTCTGTGTATTGGGTCCACTTCCCTCCTTTATACTTAGCTGGGGATATCTGTTATGGTGTATCTGTTTATTGCTATTGTGTTTGTCTGGAAAATTTTTTTTTTATCCAGTTCTAAATTTAGCCTTCCTTGGAGGGCACCTGGCATCTGGGGCAAGAAACACTGAGGAAGATTGCGTCTGCTGATGCTTTTATACTCCAGCCGTTCTGACGCCGGGGAGGAGGCGACATCAGCCGACGCCGGACCCAGACTTTGGAATCCGGCCGACCGAGGGCTGCCTGAGGCAGGACAACCCATATGTAAGGACTGCAGTTGCATATCTATCGGACATCTACATTTATGGTAGGTACAAAACTGTACTTTCTATGTGTTTCACTGTTGCAGTCATCACACTTGGGTTATCCTGCCAGGGGTAGCCCTCAGTCGGCCGAAATACCAGAGGCTTAGTATTTCTGCGTCAGTTGCTGTCGCTCCAGAACTGACGTCAAGTCGTCAGTGGTATAAAAACAGACAGCCGACGCCATTACATCAGTCCTTCTTGCCGAGGAGCCCAAAGCAGAAGCAGTTCGCATGAGTGCTAGTCGGCCGCTACCCGAGTTTTCATTTTGAAATTGAAGTTGAAGTCTTCTAAATCTCAATACCTCATTGGGGATCCTTTTTTTTTCCTTGCTCTATGACTGATGTTTAGGCCCAGACCACGACGCCACTCACTGCCAGTTTTGTGCTTTATTCAATGCCCGAACTACTCGTTGTCTGGCCCTTATTGTAGCTAAATGCTTTCGCTGTCGGTCTCCGTATTCCGAAATGGCTTTGGTAAGCCATCCGACTACCAATCTTCCGAAAAAAATGTAAGGATAAAGACAGGTCCAAAATTGCCAATGATGCTTCCGTTAAGCTAGTCACCAATTCGCCACTACTTAGTGAGGTGCTTTCCCAGCCCCTGATGCCCGCATTGATGGATTCACAGGCCGCTACCAAGACAGTATGCCTTGACACTACTCTTTGACTATGGAACCTGCGGATATCTCTTCCTTGGATGGGTCCGGAGCCACTGTACAGGCACCGGCTTCTGAGGGAGTTCTGCACACTACCAATATTCCACACAAACCAATGACTTCTTTCGTGTCTTCAGTTCTTTCTGAAACTACCGAGTTTCTAAGGCTGAGTACGAGCTGCGCCTAAAAGACAGATACCCAAACGTGCGTGCCTACTTCCGCCACTTTAAGCATCTGTTACTGTGGCAAGGAATACCTTATCATGCTGATTAGTAACCTTCCCCTGCTAGAAAAGAAAGAGACTTGTCCCCAGCACATTTATCTGACCAAGAGTCGGACGGCTCTGAGGTTTCTGATTATGAAGACATGCCTTTATCTGCTTATGGGGATTCAGATGCAGAGGAATCCATTCCTTCTGCCTCTCCTCCAGAGGATTTTTCTTTTGGTGAAACCCTACATACTTTGAGAGAAGGCTTCCATTGGGAATGCCAGGATTGTCCTCAGTCCAAAAGGAGACTCGGGGAATTTTTAGATTTACCACAGCACAGACCTTTAGCTATACCCCCTGTTATGGATGTTGTGGATGATGTTTTTATGGAATCCAGAACTCCTGATTAATTTGCCTCCTGCTCCCAGGAAACCTGACGGGTACTACGGAGTCCCTGAGTCCCACAAATTTTTTTTCAAGAATCCAATTGCTGACCCAGAGGTCATCTCCCAAGGGCCTAAAGGAATAAAAGCAACTACAGCAAAGAATTCCACCCCCTCGGACAGGGATTCTCTAGCCTTAGACAGATGGGGTAAAAAGTATATACCTTTGTAACTCTTGCCATTAGAGCATTCAATTGTCAGTTCCACACACCAAAATACCAGCAACATACCATGGAACTCATTAAACAAAAATTTTCTACATTCCCTGACTGTGCAGAAAATAAAGATTTACAGAAACTTATGCATTCTGCAAGCCAAATCAGTAAGCATACCCTGCAGTGTGGGTTTGATGCCCTAAAAGCATCCTGCATGGCCACAGTCACAGGTTCTGTACTTAGAAGGCATGCTTGGCTTAAGGAACAGTCCTTGCCAGATCATGTCAAATCAAAATTATTGGACGCACCACTGAACAAAGACAATCTGTTTGGCACCAAAGCAGAAGAGGTTTTTAAAAAGATGGAAGAAAACGCTAAGTCTATGCAGTCTGTCTTTTTGCAAGTTTAGCCAACAAGATTCAGTAGGCATTGCCCCTCAAAACATTGGTCCTTTCCAGCCCCCTCAAGGCCACCTCAGACTAGACCTAGGGGTCACAGACCCCCCAGACAGCAGTCTCAGGGTATGCAAAGATCTAAGCAATGGAGTACCTCCACTTCTAAATCAGGGAGTGATAAGTCACCCCCTTATGAAAAGAATTCCCAATGACTTCTCAACTCGTCCTCTCACCTTGCCTACCTGCTTGTGCTCCTAGGAGGAAAACTTGCCTCCCATGCAGAAAACTGGGCCTCCATCACCAACGATCAATGGGTCCTCAACATAGTATCCCAGGGGTTAAAAATTTTATTTCCACAATTGCCAACCCCAAAGCGATGCCCAGATCTTCCTCCAAACCAGTGAGCAGAGGCACAAAACTAAGTTCATTCCCTACTCTCCATGAGGGCAAGTCAGCTTGCTCCTGCAGATCAGATAGGCCAAGGGTTCTATTCCAGACTTTTCCTGGTACCCAGAAAAGAGGGCACCTGGCACCCAATCATAGATCTATCTATGATGTCCTTCAAGGATGCATCTGCAGTCATAACAAATGGGTTGTCCTGTCGTCAGGCAGCCCTTCGGTCGGCCGGATTCCAAAGTCTGGGTCCGGCTTCGGCTGATGTCGCACTTCACCCGACGTCATCTCTGCTGGTCTTCGGGTATAAAGGCATCAGCCGACGCCATTTTCCTCAGTCTTTCTTGCCGCGTGGCGCCCGAGGTTACCCTCAGCCGGCCTGAATTCCAAAGTCTTGAGTCCTGAGTTGGCTGCTGTCGCCCCTTCCCTGATGTCAGGTCATCAGGGGTATAAAAGAAGCACCCAACGCCATTTTCTTCAGTCTTTCTTGCCGCGCGGTGCCCGAAGCAGAAGCAGTTTGCAAGTGCCAGTCGGCCGACTCCTGAGATTTTTGTGTTCGAGTTTCAGACCCGAAGTCTTCAATAAAGCTAAGTACCCCGTTGGGGAAACTTTTTTTCTTGCTCCAGACCGATGTCAGAAAAAGTTCTTTTGGGAAGCAAATACCTCATAAGGATTTTCATTCTTACTGTATTCCTTGCCTAGGCCCTGATCACAACGTTTCTGGTTGTCGGTTTTGTGCTAGATTTAACCAACGCACCATTAAGCGTCAGTATGATTTTGCTTTAAACTATTTTGGACACCGGTTTAATTACCCAGAAATGTCATCAGATAGCCGTCCGATTACCGGAGTTCACAAAAAACGCAAAGAAAAATAGAGAGATAAGCAATCGAGGTCCAAAACGGACGACGAAGCTTCACCTAAGCCAGTCGCCGGTTCTCAGTGAGGCGCTTTCGCAGCCCCTGACGCCCGCTGTCGCTACCGACTCCCACGTGGAGTCGGCTATGCCGCTGAAAACTCAAGGTATTGGAGCCTCGGACACTATTCCGTCAGATGGGTCCGGAGCAGCTGAGCAGGAACCTGCTTCTGAGGGTGTATTTAGATCTAAACATCTTTACATTAAACTGACTTCAGCTTCAAAGGCAAAGACTAAAGCACCTTCTAATGCAAAGAAACAAACTCAAGAGCCACGTGGACAGGCCTCTATGCCCAAAAAACAGATGCTCAAAATGGCCGAAAACTTGATTAGCTTGATCAGGGGTTCCCATCCCCCTCCTGATAAGAGGCGTAGGCAAGAGACTGACTATGAATCTTCAGATCAGGTTTCTATTTCTTCTGATTCCTCTTCTGATCAGGAATACTCTCTTCCCCCCTATGAAGATTCTGATGCTTAAGAATCTATACCTTCAGCTTCTTCTCCAGAGGACTATTCTTTTGGGGAAACCTTGCATACCATGAGGGAGCATTTCCACTGGGAGAGCCAAGATATTTCAGAATCTAAAAAGAGGCTTAGGGATTTCCTTTTACTACCTCAACACAAGCCTCTAGTCATTCCACCTTTGTTAGACATTGTAGATGATGTGTTTTCGGAGTCTAGTCTTACCCCTGACTCCTTACCTCCAGCTCCTGTTAAGCCTGACCAATATTACAGGGTTCCTGACTCTCATAAATTCCTTTTTAAAAACCCTTCTGCAGACCCAGAACCTATTTCGCAGGGTCCCAAAGGAGTTAGGGCTTCCACAGCAAAAAACCCTACCCCCTCTAACAGATTCTAGGGCACTGGATAGATGGGGAAAAAAGGTTTACACATCTGCTGCCTTGGCTATAAGGGCCTTAAACTGTCAGTTTCATATGCTCAAATATCAGCAACATGTCATGGCATTGCTTAAACAGAAAATGTTGTTAAACTCTGAATGTGCAGAAAACAAGGAAATGTAGGATTTATTGCATGCATCTGAACAAGTTGGAAAGCATACTTTGCAATGTGGTTTTGATTCTTTGGAGGCCTCCTGCAGGGCTGCAGTTATGGGTTCTGTAATTAGGAGGCATGCTTGGTTAAAGGAACAAAATCTGCCCGATCATGTCAAAGTTAAATTATTAGATGCACCTTTACAACATGATACTTTGTTTGGTATTAAGGCAGAAGAGGTGTTAAAGAAAATGGAGGACAAAGCTAAATCTATGCAAACTGTCAAAGATTTTTTACAAGTACAGCCACCTAGGTTTAGTAGACACTGGCCTACAAAGAATTGGTCCTTTCCTGTGTCAGACAGACCTCAAAGGGGCAGATACAGATGCCCTAGAGGCAGATCCCAGGCACAAGGTTCATACAGGCCAAAGCAGTGGGGTGCTTCTACCTCCAAGATTGGAGAAGACAAATCACAACCATACAGGAAACAGTCCCAATGACTTTCTCCTGCCTGCACCAAGCACTTATCACCTGGCAGCACCTGTAGGGGGAAAATTAGCACTTTTTTTCTCAAAATTGGCACATTATAACCCAAGAAAAGTGGGTACTAAATATAGTGTCACAAGGCTACAAGTTCCATTTCCATACCCTGCCAAAGGCAAACGGATGGCCAGATCTGCCAAAAAATCAATGGGCAGAGGCACAAAAACAAGTCTCATCCCTCATGGACATGGGGGCCATTCAACAAGTACCAGAGCAAGAGCAGGGACAAGGATTTTACTCAAGACTGTTCTTGGTACCCAGAAAGGACAAGGCCTGGAGACCAGTACTGGACCTATCTATTCTAAACACATTCCTGGATATACCAAAATTCAAAATGTTGACTTTGCAGCAGCTTCTGCCCATGCTGGGCAAGAACGCTTGGCTTGTGACTTTAGACCTAAAAGAGGCATACCTGCATGTCTCAATCAGACAATCATGCAGAAGATACCTCAGATTCAAGGCTGGCTCAATGCATTACCAATTCTCTGCACTGCCCTTTGGCTTATCTGCTGTGCCCAGGGTCTTTACAAAGTGCCTGGCACCAGTAATTGCATTCTGCAGACAAAGAGGAATACAAATATACCCTTACTTGGACGACTATCTAATTAAAGCAGAGAACAAGGACATTCTTCTACAGCATCTGGCATTTGTGAAAAGACTTCTAACATGCCTAGGGCACACAGTCAACGAAAATAAATCAAAACTAGTACCCTCTCAAGAGATAATATTCCTGGGTACAAGCTTAAATACAACTGCCCAGATGGCTTATCTCACGCCAGACAAAGGCAACTGACTACCTATTTCAAAATGTTGGCACAAAGGCCTAGTTGTCTGCAAGAAAAATTCTGCAGGCTTTGGGCTTCATGGCATCCTGCATCCTACTAATTCCATATGCAAGACTGCATATGAGGAAACTTCAATGGTATCTAAAAAGTGTTTGGACTCAACACTGCCACAGCCTGGAAACAATGATTGCTGTCATTCCCTGCCTGCAACAGGAGTTTCGATGGTGGGCGAAGGCTTGTCACCAGAACAAGGGACAGCCATTCACATTACCCCTAGTCTGGCAGACACTAACAGCGGATGCATCAGATTATGCCTGGGGAGCCCACATGGCAGGAAGATGCATTCAGGGCACATGGTCCTCAAACCAAATGCATCTTCATATCAATCAAAAAGAAATGCTAGCGGTTCAAAATGCCCTGACAGCCTTCAAGAACCTACTTCATCCGGGACAACTACTGATAGACAGACAACACCACGGTCATGTGGTATATAAACAAGCAGGGAGGCACACATTCTTACCCCCTTTGCAGACTAGCCATGACATTATGGGACCCAGCATTGACTTACCAAGTACATCTGCAGGCACAATTCCTGCCAGGAAAGGAAAATACTCTGTCAGGCAAAAAGCAGAAACCTCATGGATCCCCACGAGTGGCAGCTGGATCCACACGTCTTCAGCATAACAAGGAAATGAGGATGCCCGGACATAGATCTATTTGCCTGCCCTCACAACTACCAGATGTCCTTCAAGAATGCAACTGCAGTCATTAACATATGGGTTGTCCTGCCTCAGGCAGCCCTCGGTCGGCCGGATTCCAAAGTCTGGGTCTGACGTCAGCTGATGTCGCATTTCTCTCCGTCAGAGCGACTGGAGTACATAAGCATCAGCCGACACCATCTTCAGTCTTTCTTGCCGCGCGGTGCCCGAAGCAGAAGCAGTTCGCAAGTGCCGGTCGGTCAGCTCCTGTATTCTTCGAAACCGAAGTCATCAAAAAAGCTAAGTACCCCGTTGGGGACCTTTTCTTGCCTCAGCCGATGTCAGAAATTACTGAAAAAGTAAATAATTGTTTGTCTTGTGGTAAACAAATACCTCATAAGGATTTCCACTCTGTCTCCCTTGCCTTGGCCCAGACCACGACGTCTCGGCCTGTGCCGCCTGTGCTCGCTTCAACAAGCGCACTCTCAGGCGCCGGGCGGAGTTCGCTGAAGACTTTCGGTGATAAATTTGACTATACAATGCCGTCGGAACATCCGACAACACAGACTCCTAAGAAACTAAAAGACCGGGACCGACATCCTCGGCCCGCGTCTTCCACCGACACCATGCCAAAACTAACCGCGAGTGCTCCGGTTCCCTCTGAGGCGGCTATTCCACTGCTCCGAACCGAAGACACCGCATTACCGATACCTCCGATACCGGAGACCACGCCGACGCCGGTTATTGACTTTCCTCCGGATACTGAAACCGAGGACATGCCCGAGACCATTGCTGTTGATAAGGTCACTCCTGCACGTGGAGCGGCTAGGCCTCCCATGTCCATGTCTATCAAGGCCTACACACGTGCCAAAGCAGCCAGCAAGTCCAAGCATCTTTCTGCTAAAGCCTTACCTCAGCCTATTCCTGAAACTCAAATCATGGCTATGGCCGCAGATTTAATTTCCCTGATCAGAGGTTCCCAGGCCCATCCTGAGAGAGGATCCCAGCCTCCTCCTGATAAGAGGCCCAGGGTTGAACCCCCTGACCCTCTTCCCACAGATGAAGATTCTGAGGACTCTGTTCACTCCGAAAGCCAGGAAGAGCCCTTCCAGACCTATGAGGATTCAGATGCAGAGGACTCCATTCCCTCGGCTTCTCCTCCTGAGGATATGTCTTTTGGGGAAGTTCTGCATTCCATGAGGGAGCATTTTAAGTGGCAAGGCCAGGAATATTCAGATTCCAGAAAGCGCCTTCGAACCTTCCTTAAAAAGCCCCAACACAGACCCTTAGCTATACCTCCTGTGCTTGATGTTTTGGATGATTTATACTCTGACTCCAATGTTACCCCTGATACTCTTCCTCCTGCTCCTGTCAAGCCTGACAGATACTATAGGGTCCCAGAAACCCATTCTCATTTCTTTAGGGCCTGTGCTGTTGATTTAGAAACAATTTCCCAGGGGCCTAAAGGGGTTTCAGCTACCACCTCCAAAAACCCTTTGCCCTCCGACAGGGAAGCAAGGTCCTTAGAGAGATGGGGGAAGAAGGCCTACACCTCCACTACTTTATCTATGAGAGCTTTCAGTTGTCTCTTTCACATGTTTCAATATCAGGATTTCCTGTTAGATGATTTACAGAAAAGATTGGCCTCCCCTGAACCTTTAGATAGGAAGTCTTTGCAGGAGGCTGTACACAATTCTCAGCAAGTTAGCAATCATTTGCTACAATGTGGATATGATGCATTGGAAGCTTCATGTAGGGCAGCTATGACAGGGACGGTCATTCGTAGACATGCATGGTTAAAAGATCAACCTTTACCAGATCATGTTAAGGCAAAGCTTCTTGATGCACCCTTGGAAAAGAACAAGCTTTTTGGTGCTAATGCTAAAGACGTGTTAAAGTCCATTGAGGAAAAAGCCAAGTCAGTTCAGACAGTCAAAGATTTCCTCCAGGTTCAGCCACCCAGATTCAGCAGGAACTGGCCTTCTAAAAACTGGTCCTTTCCTAATCCTGAAAGATTTCAAAGGGGCAAAAACAGACATGCCCGAGGAAGAGGCCAATACAGAGGATCCTACAGGGGGCGGCAGTGGCAACCAGCAAACCAAAGAAGTGGCACAGGGGTTTCTCCCGCCCCACAGGGACAATCTCAATGACTTTCCTCTAGTTCCGCTGACCAAGGAGCAAGCAGAAGCTCCCTTGGGTGGAAAATTATCTCTGTTTACAAAAAATTGGCACAAACTGACAAAGGACAAATGGATTTTGGACATCATAGACCACGGTTACAGGTTCAATTTTCATACCTTGCCAAGAAAACTGGGCATGCCAAACCTTCCACAAAATCAGAGGGCAGAGGCTATCAAGCAAATTTCTCTGCTTGCTCAGATCAAAGCAATAGAAAAAGTTCCACAACAAGAACAAGGTCAGGGGTTTTACTCAAGACTGTTCCTTGTTCCAAGAAAGGAAACTCAATGGAGACCAATACTGGACTTGTCCGCTTTAAACACTTTTCTCATAGTACCAAAGTTCAAAATGCTGACTCTACAGCAACTCCTTCCCATGCTGGGCAAGGGGTCTTGGCTGATTACTCTGGACCTCAAGGAGGCATACCTGCATGTCCCTATCAGACACAGCTGCAGAAGATACCTCAGATTTCTTGCAGGGCCAGAGCATTATCAATTCTCAACATTGTCATTTGGCTTATCTACTGCGCCCAGAGTATTCACGAAATGCCTGGCTTCAGTAATTGCTCATTGCAGACTCCAGGTGTTTCAAATCTACCCGTACCTGGACGATTGCCTCATACAAGCGGACGACAAACTAACTTTGACAAAAAACTTGAATTATGTCATACAGTTACTACAGGCTCTGGGATACACAGTCAACTTTCAAAAGTCAAGACTTCAGCCATCCCAGCAAATTACCTTCTTAGGTGCCAAACTAGACACAGCCTCCCAAATGGCCTACCTGACAGAAGACAAGCAAAAGAAGTTAACACATTACTTCAAATGTTTAGCAAAGCTCACCCAGATGACTGCAAGGAGATTCCTACAGGCCCTGGGTTACATGGCATCCTGCATTCTCCTGGTTCCACTAGCAAGACTACACATGAGAAAGCTTCAATGGTATCTAAAAAGCTTATGGTCTCAACACAGCAACAACCTAGAAGCAACCATACCGCTCATTCCATGTCTTCAAAAGGAATTTCTATGGTGGGCCTCAGTAAGCCAGCCAAACACAGGTATGTCATTCAAAAAACCTCAGATAACACAGACCATGACCACAGACGCCTCGGACCTTGGATGGGGGGTGCACATGGAGGGCAGATGTATTCAAGGACAATGGTCTCCAAAGGAAACACATCTGCATATCAACCAAAAAGAAATGCTGGCAGTTATGCATGCCATCGAGGCCTTAGGACAACAACTACAACCAGACCACCTACTAATACGGACAGACAACACCACTGTGATGTGGTACATAAACAAGCAGGGGGGCACTCATTCTTACCCCCTTTGCAGACTGACAATGAATCTTTGGCAAAAATCATTGAGCCTAAACATACAGTTGCAATCCCAGTTTGTTCCAGGCAAAGACAATGTTCTGGCGGACAGTCTAAGCAGGAATTTCCTAGACCCCCACGAATGGAGGTTACATCCAGAAATCTTTATACGACTCACTTCGACATGGGGCAGGCCGGACGTAGACCTATTTGCCTCCCACCTCAATCATCACCTTCAAAAGTTCTGTTCAAGGACATATCATCCACAAGCATGGAAAACAGATGCTCTCTCATTCAACTGGAGCTCCCTAAAAATCTGTGCATTTCCACCTCTGCCACTGATGACCACAGTGTTACTAAAGATCAAAGCAGAGCAGCCCAAGGGGATCCTAATAGCTCCAGACTGGCCAAGACAACATTGGTACCCACTACTATGGAGCATATGTCACAACAAAACGTGGGCCCTCCCCCAATGGCCCCAACTTTTGACTCAACACAACTTCAGGACAGTTCATCCCAACATCCAGACGCTGCAGCTAACAGCTTGGGAGATCCCATGAATAACCTCAACCTACCTCTTTCCAAGGAAGTTCAGCGGATACTGACAGAAGCCCGCAGACCAGGTTTACTCAGCCAAATGGAAGAGATTCTGCATTTGGAATACCACCAAGGGTCATGATGCATCACTTCTGAGCATCCCACTCATCCTGGAATATTTGGCAGATATGCTACATAATGGGCTCTCATACTCCTCTATAAAAATACATGCTTCAGCTATCTCAGCTAGATACAACACTGATCCACCTGTGTTTTCACATCCTTTGTTAAGGCAATTTCTTAGAGGAATCAAGAATATAAAGCTCCCAAGAAAGGCACCAGTACCAGCTTGGGACCTCAACTTTGTCCTAGAAAAATTGACCCCCCCCCCCTTTGAGCCAGCAGCTTCGGTGGATTTACAATTTCTTTCCTGGAAGACAGCTTTCCTGTTGGCCATTACCTCAGCAAGAAGGGTTTCGGAATTACAGGCCCTAATGGCTATACCACCGTTCATAACCTTTCACAGAGACAGGGTCTCCTTACGAACCAACCCAACCTTTCTCCCAAAAGTGGTATCTAGGGTCTCTTTAAATCAAGCAATTCACCTGCCTACCTTCTTTCCCAATCCTGAAAACAAAGGGGAAAGACTGTTGCATACCTTGGACATTCACAGACAACTTCGCTACTACCTGGACAGAACCAAGACCAGTAGGAAGTCTGATCAGCTTTTTGTAGCTTACGCCCCTGGAGTACAAGGAAAAGCAATTTCCAAACAGACAATTTCAAAATGGATTGGACATTGCATCAGATTCTGTTATTCCTTCCATGGAAAGAGTGTGCCAGCCAATGTCAGACCACACTCCACCAGAGCTACAGCCACCTCTACAGCATTCTTAAGAGGGGTGCCTACAAAAGACATTCTAGAAGCTGCTACATGGAGCTCCGTGCATACATTTTCCAAAGACTACAACCTTCCTCTATATTCCAGATCCAGAGCAGGCTTTGCTTCGGCAGTCCTGCAGGGATTGATAGCTACACCATCCTTTTCTTAGAGCATTCCACCTCCCCCAGCTAAGCTATGGTATTCAACCCATATGTTATGACTGCAGTTGCATTCTTGAAGGACATAGTACAGTTTTGTACCTACCATAAATGTAGATGTCCGATAGATATGCAACTGCAGTCGGGTTTTCCCTCCCTCCTTCCCCTCTATGCCTTGGGTCCACTCCTCTCCCTGTTATTCTTAGCTGGGGAATATCTGTTATGGTGTATCTGTTTATTGCTTACTTATTTGTCTGGAAACCTATTTTTGTTTTACAAATTTGATTTTAGCCTTCCTTGGAGGGCACCTGGCATCTGGGACAAGAAACACTGAAGAAGATGGCGTCGGCTGATGCTTATGTACTCCAGCCGCTCTGACGTCTGAGAGAAATGCGACATCAGCCGACGTCGGACCCAGACTTTGGAATCCAGCCGACCGAGGGCTGCCTGAGGCAGGACAACCCATATGTTATGACTGCAGTTGCATATCTATCGGACATCTTCATTTATGGTAGGTACAAAACTGTACTATTCTGCACAAGGACTTATCACAGACAAGCATGGAAGGTGGATGCCCTATCTTTCAGCTGGAAAAACCTATCAGTATATGCCTTTCCTCCACTGCCTCTCCTCCCCAAGGTACTCCTAAAGGTCAGACAGGAGAAGCCAAAGATGGTGCATGCTGGCTCTGCCCTTGCAACTCCCATTCTAATATCACCCACCCCATCCAACCACTACCTTTCTTTCCACTCCACTAACTACCTTGATTATAGCAAGCTCAGATGCTCATAAGCCTGGTACTTATTATACAGCAGGAACTTCTTATTGTAACATTTGTTAATGTCTGTTATGTACTTCACAGATAAAGATTCTAGTTGTCTACTAATGTACTATGTTCTTCATCTGTAAATATGTTGTAAGCAATTGCTATGTTAAATTGTTAATCACTATGTAATCCAATGTAACTACTGTCTGTTTATTTTAATTGTGGAGCTTTTCTCCCCGGGCCTCAGCTGAAAATGGACATACGTCCAGTCGGACACTCCCGGTCAATAAATGTAAATAAATAAATAAAGATATTGATTGCCCCAGACTGGCCCCGCCAGTACTGGTATCCAATCCTAAGGAACTTGTCTCAATGCCCATCTTGGACCTTACTTCAAATACCCCATCTACTATCCCAGCAAAACAATCAGATCCTGCACAGCCAACTCAGGACTTTAAATCTGACAGCATGGCGGATAATGTAATCATTCCAAACACACCTCAGTAAAGCTGTGATAGATTTAATTTTGGAAGCCAGAAGGCCTAGTAGTAGAAGATCTTATGATGGAAAATGGAAGAGATTCTGTGCTTGGAACCAGGCACAAGGAACTGATACAGCTGTACCAAATATAACTCGGATTTTGCAATACTTAACTGAGATGCTGAACAAAGGCCTATATTTTTCATCCATTAAAATTCAAGCTTCTGCCATCTCGGCTCAGTACAGTACAGAGCCACCAATCTTTTCTCATCCTTTATTAAAGTAGTACCTCAGAGGAGCCAAAAATTTAAGGCCTCCAAGGAGATCACCAATACCTGCATGGGACCTCAACTATGTCTTGGAAAAACTCGCCCTGCCTCCTTTTGAGCCAGCTGCTACTGCTGATATAAAGTTTTTGTCTTGGAAAACAGCTGTGCTCCTAGCAATAACTTCTGCAAGACGAGTTTCAGAGTTACAAGGCACTCATGGCTGTGGAACCTTTTATCGTGTTTTATCCAGAAAGGGTTTCTCTGAGGATAAACCCAACATTTATGCCTAAGGGTGGTGTCCAGTGTGGCTCTTAACCAAACTATTCATCTGCCAACTTTTTATCCAAACCCACAGAACAAGGGGGAGAGAATTCTGCATTCATTGGACGTACACAGACAGCTTAGATTGTACTTGGACAGAAGAAGACACAGCAATTACTAGTGGCAAATGCTGCAGGATCACAAGGAAAGGCTATCTCAAAGCAGACGGGATAGGCCACTGCATTCGTTTCTGCTATTTACAACATGGCAAGCCAGTGGCTAAGGGCATTAGGCCACATTCAGCCAGAGCTGCAGCCACTTCAGCAGCCGTTCTCAGGGGAGTACCAACCAAAGACATTTTAGAGGCTGCTACTTGGAGTGTTCAGTGCACACCTTTACAAAGCACCATCATCTGACACTTTAAGTCCAGGGCAGACTTTGCCACTGCAGTTCTGCAGGGCCACATAGCCGCTCCTAATGCTGTTTAGCTCCAGCCTCCCAACCATAGCTTTGGGACTCTACCCAAATGTAATGAGTGCAACAGTGAAACACGAACATACTACAGTTGTGTACACTTACCATAAATGTAGATGTTCGAGTGTATTCACTGTTGCAGTCCAGGTTACCCACCCGCCATCCCCCTTTTTCTGCTGGAACTTATCTTTCCTTCTCTGATTTATACAACCTATGTGGTGTGTTTGCTTGTAGATGAAGGTAAAGTTTATATCGGGGCATGTATTTATATCTATATATATATATATATATATATATATATATATATATATATATATATATATATATATATATATATATATATATATATATATATATATATATATATATATATCCATATATATATATATATATATTTGTACATTTTGGCTACCCTTTCAGGGGGCACCTGACATCTGGGGAAAGAAAAACTGAAGAAAATGGCGTCTGCTGCTGCTTTTATACCCCTGACGACCTGACGTCAGGGAAGGGACAACAGCAGCTGATGCAGGACCCAAGACTTTGAAATTCAGGCTGACTGAGGGCAACCTGCCAGCAAGATTACCCAAATGTAATGACTGCAACAGTGAATACACTACATCTACATTTATGGTAAGTGTACACAACTGTACTTTTCTCTCTCCTTCACTATCTTCTACAATCTATGTGGTATATTTGCTTGTAGATGAAGGTAAAGTTTGTATTGTTGCATATATATATATAAAATCTATATTTGCTACCTTTTTGGGGGCACCTGACATCTGGGGAAAGAAAAACTAAAGAAAATGGTGTCGGCTGCTTGTTTTATACCCCTGACAACCTGACGTCATGGAAGAGGAGACATCAACCGACGCAGGAGCCAAGACTTTGGAATTCAGGCCGACTAAGGGCAACCTGCCAGCAGGTTACCCAAATGTAATGAGTGCAACAGTGAATACACTCGAACATCTACATGTATGGTAAGTGTACACAACTGTACTTTATCTGCCTGCAGGTAGCCCTCAGTCGGCCAATGCTAGAAGTCTAAACCTCAAAATGCACACTCACAAGGAACTCCTAAAAATGGAGAACATCGATATCTGTGCAGTGACTGAGACCTGGTTCAAGGCTCCAGAGAGCACCCCTGCAATACCAGGTTACAATTCTTACCACACTTTTCGGCCACAAAACCAAGACCGAAACACTAAAGGTGGAGGAGTGTCCATATTCACCAAGGATATTCACACCCCCAGGCTAGTTGCCCAACACAATGCAATCCAAATTGTAGCTTGCTACAGATCCCCCACCAATACCCCAAGATACTCACTACACCTTCCTAACATACTGGAAATATTAAGATACAACCAAACACCCTAATACTGGGTGATTTCAACTACCCTGCCATTAATTGGGAAAACTACTCAGGTGCCAACTCCTTTTCCCAACAGTTCTTTGAATTTATAAATTCCAATGCCCTGGATCAACTAATCCATTGTTCCACCAGGGGCTCCAATATCCTAGACCTGGTCATTACCAACATGGGAGACAGATGGTTCACACCAGTGGTCACCGTCTCATTGGTCAGGTCTGTCATAAGCAAATCAGCCTTGACATCCACATCCCACCCCCACACCCCAGTAAGGAAACCTTAAAAAACTTCTCCAAAGTCAACTTCATGCTACTGAAGTCAGAAGTGACAAGCTTCACAACACCCACGCAGACAGGATCTGGAAGTTCAATTGCAGAATCCTACACTAAGGCAATGTACGAGCACATCCACTCGTGCATGAATCGTGCCATCCCAAATAGAACCAATATGATCTTCTCCAAAAAAAGGAAGCCAATTGGTGGTGCCCTGCTATAAACAAACTATACAACAGAAGGAAGAAACTGTTGCAGAAAAGAGGAAAATCCCAGGATGCAAAAAACTCCCTCACCAGTCTCAGTAAGAAACAGAGATCCCTCATAAAATCCTCAAAAGCTAGTTACGAAAATAAAATCCAAAGACAACCACAAGGCATTCTATAGTTATGTCAAGAATCTAAATGGCAATGCTCAGATCTGCTCTGAGCTACAACAGAATGGCATTAAATATACTGATCCCAAGGATATTGCCAATATCCTGGCAGATTCACCCCCCCTCACCCCCTGAAGGGCCCATCTCAATACCAAAAGATTGCCAAATTCCGATAATCACAGCCACACAGGTAGAAACAGCACTCTCCAAAGCTAAGAATACAGCATCCATGGGACCAGATGACATCCCAGGCTGTGTACTACATGAACTACAAAATGAACTGGCACCCCACCTAAGTGTCCTGTTTAATCATAGCCTCACGTCAGGCTTCGTGCCCACTGAGTGGCGCACAGCTACAGTTATATTGCTCCACAAGGGAGGATCCGCCTTGGATCCCAGGAACTACCGTCCCATTATTCTGACAAGCCTGATCTGCAAGGGCATGGAACGCATTATCATGGAACTTATAAACAAAGACATTGGCAACCTTCAAACACTGGACCCCACTCAGTTTGGGTTTGTGAAGGGCCAATCTTGTCTCCTGAATCTGATTGACTTCTTCGAATCAGTCTCCAGAGCTGTGGACAAGGGTAAGGCGGTCCACACAGCCTATCTGGACCTCGCCAAGGCCTTCGACACCATCCCCCACTCTGGAATCATAGCTAAACTTACTAAGCTGGGCATAAATCCCTATGTCACTCGATGGGTTGCCAACTGGCTTACGGACAGAACCCAGACTGTAAAAGTAGCAGACTCCGAATCCAGCTCCAGACAAGTGACAAGTGGAGTACCTCGGGGTTCAGTCCTGGGACCACTCTTGTTTGGCATCTACTTCTCTGAAATACAAGCCAACACTAAGGGACTCTGCCTAACAAAGTTTGCAGATGACTGCAAACTGGGAGCCATTATAGAATCCCCAAATGATGTGGATATTCTACAAAAGGGCCTTACAGAAACCGATGCCTGGTGCCAGAGCCATGGGCTCAAGCTTAATGCCAAGAAATGTATAGTTATCCCCTTTGGAAAAAAACATGTACCCATGAACTACCACATGGGTGGCAGGACACTAAACATCAAAAGTGTGATGACAGACTTAGGGACACAAGTGGACAGTGGTCTCACTTTTGATAACCACATCGCCACAGCAGACAGGAAATCCTATGTGGCACACCTCATCACTAAGGGCTTTTCATCCAGAAAAACAGAGGTCATTGCCCCACTGTACTCATCCCTCATTAGACCCATTATAGAGTATAATGCCCCATTTGGTATGTACCTCACAAGACATCTGCAACAGCTGGAAAGGCCACAGAAATACCTCACTAAAAGAATCACAGGCCTAAAGCAGATGCCATATGCTGACAGTCTAAAAACAACTCCAACTATACTCTGTGGCATATCTTCTACTCAGAGGCGATCTCTGCTTAACATACAAGGCCATGTCAAACCCTGAGCTGTTGGACATGCTCCACTTAAAGAATCCCAATCCCTCAGGCCCACACGCTCCAGGGATCTAAACCTTATCATCACAATGAACAAAACATGCTGGAGGGATAGGTTCCTGACCCAGAGACTCCCCATACTCTGGAATAGACTGCCCATACATGTCAAGCAGAGCGCGTCATTGGCCGTCAATAAAAGGAACCTTGATGATTGGATGGGAGATAGGAAATTCACCCCGGGGATCATGTCAGTCACCCTGCTAGACAGGGGCCTAGAGAAGTAAATATTGTGGGAAGAAATTTCCAGGGAATTGTTATGGCTAGGCTTGCATAGGCCTTAGGGCCGATAGCCTAGTACCAACCTATGTACCAGAATCTTGGGATTACTGCATTGGATGCTGTTGCCTCTTCCATGACGTCAGGGGTATAAAACATGCAGCTGATGCCATGAAATCAGCTTTTCTTGCCACGTGGGAGCATGAAGCAGAAGCATTTCGCAAGTGCCAGTCGGCCGCTACGTGAAATTTTCATTTTTTGAGTTTCAGACCTGAAGTCTTCTAAAGTTATGTACCCCATTGGGGATCCTTTTTTCTTGCTCTAACAGATGTCAATAAAAGTTAACAATTGTCTTGCCTGAACAGCAAATACCTGACAGAGATTTTCATTCTTACTGCATCACCTGTTTAGGCCCAGACCATGATGTTCCTTGCTGTCAGTTTTGTGCCTTGTTCAATGCCCGAACTATTCATTGTTGGGCTATCTTTGTCACTAAAGTCTTTCGCCGTCGTTCTCCGTATTCCAAAATGGCTTCATTAAGCCATCCGACTACCGATCTTCCGAAAAAACGTAAGGATAAAGACAGACAGACCGCATAGGTCCAAAACTGCCGACGCTTCCGTTATGCTACTTGCCAGTCCGCAGGTACTCAGTGAGATGTATGTTGTTTGTGTTTCACTGTTGCAGTCATTACATTTGGGTTATCTGCTTGCAAGTAGCCCTCAGTCGGCCTGATTAACAAAGTCTTGGGTCCTGCGTCGGTTGCTGTCCCTTCTTCCATGACATTAGATCGTCAGGGGTATAAAACATGCAGCTGACGCCATTACATCAGTCTTTCTTGCCGTGCGGTGCCCGAAGCAGAAGCAGTTTGCAAGTGCCGGTTGGCAGACTCCTGAAATTTTCGTTTTTGAGTTTCAGAACCGAAGTCTTCAACTAAAGCTAAGTACACCGTTGAGGAAACTTTTTCTTGCTCCTTACCGATGTCAGTAGAAGTTAATAATTGCATTACTTGTGGAAAGCAAATACCTCATAAAGATTTTTATTTGTGCTGTATTCCTTGCCTAGGCCCTGACCACAACATACCTTCCTGTCGGTTTTGCGCTTTATTTAATCAGCGTACTATCCATCGTCTGTATATTTTCACCTCTAAATATTTTGGTTCTCTGTTTAATTATCCAGAAATGTCATCGGTTAGCCATCCGACTACCGGGATTCCGAAAAAACGCAAAGATAAAGACAGAGACAGGCTGCCGAGGTCCAAAACTGCCGACGACTCTTCTCCTAAGCCAGTCGCCAGTACTCAGTGAGGCTTTTTCGCAGCCCCTGATACCCACTACTTCTGATTCGCAGGCCTCTACTGAGACTCATTTGGAGTCCAGTATGCCGTGAGATGCTTCAACTATGGAACCCGCAGATGTCTCTACCTTGGATGGGTCTGGAGCCGCTGTACAGTCACCGGCTTCTGAGGGTGTATTCAGGCCTACGGACTTGCATATTAAACTGACGCCTTCTTCTTTACTTGGGCCTAAATCTCAATCCATGTCTAAAAAACCGACGCCCAGGCTACATGCTCGGGCCTCTAGGCCTAAAAAACAAATAAGAATGGCTGAAGATCTCATAACTCTAATCAGGGGTAGCCACCCCCCCCCCCTTCTAAGAGGCCTAGTACTGAAGTTGATTATGAATCTTCTGAACAGGATTCTGATTTTTCTGATTCTTCTGATAATCTGGATTTACCCTTATCTACTTACGAGGATTCTGATGCAGAGGACTCCATTCCCTCTGCTTCTCCTCCTGAGGATTTTTCTTTTGGGGAAACCTTACATACTCTAAGGGAGCATTTCCACTGGGAAAGCCAGGATTTTTCTTCTTCAGAAAATAGGCTTAGGGATTTCCTTCTACCTCATCATAGGCCTTTAGCTATTCCTCCTGTACTAGACATTGTTGAAGATGCTTTCTCCGAATCTAGTTTGGCCCCTGATTCCCTGCCTCCTGCTCCCAGAAAACCTGACAGATACTACAGGGTCCCTGAGTCCCACAAGTTCCTTTTCAAAAATCCTATTGCAGATCCAGAGACTATTTCACAGGGGCCCAAGGGCATTAAGGCTTCTCCTGCTAAAAATCCTACCCCTTCTGATAGAGACTCCAGGGCGCAGGATAGATGGGGTAAGAAGGTTTACACTTCTGCAACCTTGGCCATTAGGTCTTTAAACTGCCAGTTTCATATGTTAAAATATCAGCAACATGTTATTGGACTGCTTAAACAGAAAATGATGTTGATTCCTGACTCTGTGGCAAATAAAGAATTACTGGATTTAACACATTCTGCCGAACAAGTTGGAAAACATACTTTGTAATGTGGTTTTGATTCATTAGAGGCCTCTGGCAGGGCTGCTCTTACTGGGTCTGTAATCAGAAGGCATGCTTGGCTTAAGGAGCAATCTTTGCCTGATCATGTTAAAGCTAAATTGTTGGATGCTCCTTTAAATCAGGACCACCTGTTTGGCAACAAGTCTGAGGAAGTTCTTAAAAAGATGCAAGATAAAGCTAAATCTATGCAAACTGTTAAAGATTTTTTACAAGTTCAGCCTCCTAGATTTAGTAGGCACTGGCCCTCTAAGAACTGGCCCTTTCCAGCCCCTTCCAGGTCTTCTCAAACCAAACCCAGACACAGCAAAAAAAAAAACCCAGGTTTCAGTCCCAGGGGACTCACAGAACTAAGCAGTAGGGGGCCTCCACTTCCAAGTCTGGGAATAATAAGACTTCCCCCTATGGTAAACTGAATGACTTCCTTTTAAAATTTCCAAGCACTTATTAACTGACTGCCCCTTTGGGGGGAAAGATTGCTCTTCATGCAAAGAATTGGGAACTCATTACCCAGGACAAATGGGTTTTAAATACAGTGTCCCAGGGATACAGATTTCACTTCCACACGTTGCCAACACCAAGCGGGCGACCGTACCTACCCCCAAATCAGTGGGCAGAGGCCCAAAAACAAGTACTTTCTCTCTTAAGCATGGGGGCTATTCAACTGGTACCAGAAGAGGAAAAGGGACAAGGTTTCTACTCAAGACTTTTCCTGGTACCCAGAAAAGACCATTCATGGCATCCTATCCTGGACCGGTCTACTCTAGACACCTTTTTGGAGATTCCAAAATTCAAGATGCTGACTCTTCACCAGTTACTTCCTATGCTAGGCAAAGATGCTTGGTTGGCAGCACTAGATTTAAAAGAAGCATACCTGCACATCCCAATCAGGGAATCTTGCAGAAGATACCTACACCTCAAAGCAGGCTACACGCGCTATCAGTTCTCTGCTATCGTATCTACTGCGCCCAGGGTATTCACAAAGTGCCTAGCTACAGTTATTGCATTTTGCCGGCAAAGAAATATTCAAATATACCCATACCTGGACGATTGTCTAATTCAGGCAGAAAGCCAGGACATACTTTTGAATCATCTGGCCTTTGTAAAAAAGGTTCTAACTTGTCTGGGGTACACCATAAATGAAAAGAAATCACACCTGGTACCCTGTCAACAAATTATATTCTTGGGAGCAAGCTTGAATACAACTTCCCAGATGGCTTACCTCATGCCAGAAAAGCAAATTCATTTGACAGCCTACTTCAAACAAGTGGCCACAAAAACCCTGCTATCTGCAAGACAAATAAGCCTTGGGGTTCATGGCCTCCTGCATTCTTCTAATTCCATATGCAGGAAACTACAGTGGTATCTAAAAAGCATATGGTGTCAAAATTCTCAAGACCTAGAAACAAGGATTCCTATCATACCTTGCCTATGCCTGGAGTTCCTTTGGTGGGCAGAGGCCTAGCACCAAAACAAGGGACTACCTTTCACACCAGCCCCTGCCGCCCAAACCCTAACAGATGCATCAGACTATGCATGGGGGGGCTCACCTGGCAGGGAAGTGTATTCAGGGCAAATGGAACCAAAGTCAAATGCACCTGCATATCAATCAAAAAGAAATGTTAGCTGTACAGAATGCTCTGACAGCTTTCAAGGACTACATTCTTCCAGGACAACTAATGGTAAAGACGGACAACTCCACTGTTATGTGGTACATAAACAAGCAGTAGGGTACACATTCTTACCCCCTCTGCAGACTAGCCATGGCATTGTGGAACACAGTCTTGAGCTACCAAGTGCACCTACAAGCTAAATTCCTGCCAGGAAAATTAAGTACACTGGCAGACGGACCAAGCAGAAACCTCATGGACCCACATGAGTGGAAACTGGAACCAAGGATTTTCAACATGTTGACAAGCAAATGGGGGAGCCCATATATAGACATGTTTGCCTCTCCCCAGAACTACCAATTGGACAAATTGTGCACAAGGACTCCCCACAAACAAGCCTGGAAGGTGGATGCTCTGTCCTTCAGCTGGAAAAACCTATCCGTCTATGCCCCCCCGCCTCTGTTCTCCAAAGTACTACTAAAATCAAATAGGACAAACCAGGGACCAGACTGGCTGTGCCAACACTGGTGTACCCCCTCCTGCGCAGTGTGTCACGATTGTCTCCATGGCACCTTCCTCAGACTCCTTCCCTGCTGTCTCAACAGGAGAGCCAGATTCTGCACCCTCAGCTTCAAACACTGAACCTTGCAGCCTGGCTAATTGCTTAATCTCTCCTTTACCCATCCCTCAGCAAATCTGCGATGGCTATCATTTTAGGGCAAGGAGGCCTAGTACTAGAAAATCTTATGCTGAAAAATGGAAAATATTCTGTGCCTGGAACCAATCTCAAGGGATAAGCACAGCAGCACCCAATTTACCTCAGATTTTACAATACTTAACTGAGATGCTTCACAAGGGCCTGTCTTTTTCCTCCATTAAAATCCAAGCCTCAGCCATTTCAGCTCATTATAACACAACCTCCCCTCTTCTGTCATCCACTGCTCAAGCAGTTCCTCAGGGGGGCAAAAAATTTGAGACCACCTAGGAGAGCTCCAACCCCAGCCTGGGACCTTAACTTTGTCTTGGAGAAACTCACTCTACCTCCTTTCAAGCCAGCTGCTACTGCAGGCTTAAATTTTCTTTCTTTGAATACAGCTTTCCTTTTAGCAATCACTTCTGCTAGAAGGGTATCTGAATTGCAGGCCCTTATGGCAGTGGAGCCTTTCATCATCTTTCATGCAGACAGGGTGTCCCTCAGAACCAATCCATCCTTCTTGCCCAAAGTGGTATCCAGTGTGGCTCTTAATCAGTCCATTCATTTGCCAACCTTCTTTCCCAATCCACAGAGTAAAGGGGAACGGATACTGCATTCCTTAGATGTGCACAGACAACTTAGATTCTACTTGGACAGGACTAAACCTCAAAGGAAATCTGAACAACTGCTGGTGGCATTTGCTGTAGGGGCAAAGGGGAACGCTATTTCAAAGTAAACCATTTCTAAATGGATAAGCCATTGCATTAATTTCTGCTGTAAGCACCATGGAAAACCTATCCCCAGGGGATCAGACCTCACTCAACCAGGGCTGCATCTACCTCTACAGCCTTTCTCAGAGGCATCCATAACGGGGACATACTAGAAGCTGCTACCTGGAGTTCTGTACAAACTTTCACCAAGCATTGCCATCTGACAATTTTCTCTAAATCCAGAGCTGGGTTTGCCATTGCAGTCTTGCAGGGCCTTATAGCTGGTCCTAATTATTTATTTATTTTATTTATTTTACATTTGTTAACCAGGAAATTCCGACTGGACCAGGTCCATTTTCAGCGGAGGCCCGGGGAGAAAAGCTCCAACATCAAGTTATACAAATACAGTACATCCAGCATAATACACAAAACAGGTTACTTCATGTATGCTGAGCATAGTAATATAACAAGAAATTAATAAAAACACTCCAGGTAAAAGAAGATATAGAACGTGCGTAAAAAGACAACGTCAGTCATACATTGGTAAGAAAAGAAAATATATCAAGTAAGATTCTACAGTTCAAAGTACCCTTTCAGATGACCAAGCCTACAGGGGATCAGAGCTCCAGCATGTGATCAGAGAGGAATTTGGGGAGTTAATAGTAGTATGGGTAGGGTTATGTGATACAAGGGCATAACCAGGTACTAAGAAGGTGCGATTTGAGGGAGTTTTTGAATATGGATGTGGAGGGGGCAGTGGACACAGATAGGGGAAGAGAGTTTCAATTTCTGGCAACGATGTGGGAGTAGAGCGCTTTCCCTGCATTATTGTTAGTCTTGGTGATGGAAAGGAGAGATTTTTCACTGGATCTTGGGTATCAGTTTGCAGTATAGATAGTAAGTAGGTTGGATAATGAGGGTTTTTTTCAGGATATTTGAGAATATTGTAGGCTGTGCCCAGCTGGTGATAGTTACGTAGCTGTGGTAGCTCAAGCCATTTTAGTTCTTTTAGTGCAGCACAGTGATGGGTTCTATAGGTTGAGTTAGTAGTAAATTTGGCTATTTTATTGTAGCATGATTTTAGTTTGTCTAAGTCACATTGTCTGATTTGGGTAAAGATTGGTGCTGCGTATAATAGAGTTGAGAGGAGATGGCTTTGTGCAAGAGTGACTCTTGCTTTTTGTGAGAGAAAGGACTTATGCCTGTATAGGGAGCCTAGTTTTTTGTGTACTAGATGTTCTTCGTTCCCCATTGCTGCAGTCCTTACTATTGGGGTAGTCCGCTGTCCAGTCGGCCCGAATACCAGAGTATATGGCTGACGTCGGTCAGGGCGCATTAGACTGACGTCAGTACGTCAGGGTACTAATGCGCATGACCGACGCCATATCCTCAGTCTTTTGCCGCATGGTCGATGCAGAAGCAGTTTTGCGAGTGCAGGTTGGCGTTCTGAAATATTTCGCCGGAGTTTCAGACCGAATCAGAGTTGGCTAAGTACCCGTGGGGAACATTTTGGTTTTTCTTGCCTCAGTATTTAACCGGATGTCAGAAAAAGTGAATAACTGTATTTCTTGTGGGAAACAGATACCTCATAGGGATTACCATACCTTGTGTATACCTTGTTTAGGGCCTGAGCACGACGTTGTTGGATGCCGCTCCTGTGCTAGGTTTAACAAACGCACTATTAAGAGACGGTTAGACTGTGCCAGGTTAGTGTTTGGGAAGCGTTGCAATTATAAAATGCCGCCGGATGCTCCGGCGCCCGCTTCCAAGAAGCGCAAGGACAAAACAGCGAAGCCTAGGGTTGATGAACCGCAGTCCCGGACGTCGGTTCTTTAGAAGGATCAGTGGAGCCTGAGGTTTTGCCAGGAGTTTCTTTGGAGTCTCAGGCAGAGACTTTACTGTTACAGGATGTGCTTTCTCAGGAGGTAGGCCAGGCTGATGGGCTTCTCAGGTAACTGTTCTTCCCTCTCTTCCCAAGGTAGTTAGAGCCTCTCCTTCTGTTGCCAAAACTTCTTTGAGAGGTAGGCCAAGTTTAGCTTCAGTGGGGGCTTCTCCTAGCACTTCAGGTTCTGTGCCTAAGAAACATATGCTTAAAATGGCAGAAGATTTGATTACTATGATTAGAGGTTCTATGCCCTCCTGATAAGAGGCCTAGGGTGGAACCTGAGTTTGAGTGTTTGGAACAGTATTCAGAGGCTTCAGAGTCTTCTATGGAAGATTTGCAGGAGTTTCCTCCTTATTCTGATTCTGATGTGGATGATTCCACTCCTACAGCTTCTCCTCCTGAGGATTTCTCATTTTCAGAGACTCTGCATTCCATGAGAGAACACTTTAAATGGGAAGGCCAAGATTACTCTGATTCCAGGAAAAGGCTTAGGGAATTCTTATTTTACCCCAACATAGGCCCTTAGCTATACCTCCTGTGTTGAATGTGGTGGAAGATGTTTTGCAGAGGCTTCCTGAACCCTGACTCTTTGCCTCCTGCTCCTGTTAAACCTGATAGGTACTATAGGGTGCAAGCTCATAAGTATTTGTTTAAGAGTCCTAGGGGATCCAGAAACTGTTTCTCAGGGGCCTAAAGGTGTTAAGGCCTCTGTGGTTAAAAATCCTGTTCCCACTGATAAAGAGGCAAGGGCTTTGGATAGGTGGGGAAAGAAAGTGTATACTTCTTCCACTCTAGCCATGAGAGCGTTGAATTGTCAGTTTCACATGCTAAAATATCAAAATTATCTCCTTTCACAATTGAAATCTAAGGTGGATGCTTTAGCGGAAGGTATTGAGTGTAAAGAGTTGCTAGATTTAGTTCATGTGTCTGAACAAGTAGGTAAGCATTCTTTGCAATGTGGTTTTGATGCTGTACAGGCCTCCTCGAGGGTGGCTGCCACTAGTTCTGTTCTTCGCAGGCATGCCTGGTTGAGGGATCAGAATTTAGCTGAGCATGTTAAAACAAGGATTTGGGATGCTCCTTTACAGTCTGATGTGTTGTTTGGTTCGCCTGTGGAAGCAGTTTTAAAGAAAATGGAGGACAAAGCTAAGTCTATGCAAACTGTTAAAGATTTTTGCAGGTTCAGCCACCAAGTTTAGTAGAAATTGGCCTGCTAAGGGGTGGACATATCCTGCTTATGATTCCCAGTCTAGGGGTAGGTCTAGACGTGGTAGGGGCAGAGCTCAAGGTTCTTTTAGGCCTAGAACAGGGAGTTCACCTGCTCAGACTTCTGGTGAGGGCAGGGGTCAGTCCTTTCGTAAACAGACCCAATGACCTGCCTTTTCAGCTGCCAGTAGATTCTCGTCTGGTAGCTCCTTTGGGAGGAAGACTGTGTCTTTTCAAAGAAAATTGGGATTTAATTACTCAAGACAGATGGGTGTTGGATATCATTCACCACGGTTACAGGTTTTATTTCCATACAATGCCTCCTTTCAAAGGCATGCCAGACGTTCCTCCTCCACAAAGAAAAGAGGCTCACAAGCAAATTTCTCAGTTACTCCAGATGGGGCCATTCAGCCAGTTCCTGTATCAGAAAGGGGCCTAGGATTTTATTCTCGCCTGTTCCTAGTACCAAAGAAGGGGAACACGTGGAGACCAATTTTGGATTTATCTCTCCTCAACACTTATCTGGACATTCCCAAGTTCAAGATGTTGACGTTACAACAGCTTTTACCTCTGCTGGGCAAAGATCACTGGATGGTAACTTTAGATCTCAAGGAAGCTTACCTTCATGTGCCTATAAGGCTAAGTTGCAGGAAGTATCTGCGGTTTCGAGCTGGAAATTTTCATTATCAGTTCTCTGCATTGCCCTTTGGCTTATCTACTGCGCCCAGAGTATTCACAAAGGTTCTGGCTCCAGTGATAGCTTACTTCAGGCTGCAAGGAATTCAAATCTATCCTTACTTGGACGACTGCCTGATTCTGGCTCAAGAAAAGGAAGACCTTCTACAGCATCTGGAATATGTTATAGCAGTGCTAAGATGCCTAGGGTATTCTGTGAACGAAATAAAGTCCAGTCTAGTACCCTCTCAAGACATGTGCTTTCTGGGTGTGAGACTGAATACAGCAGCCCAGATGGCCTTTTTAACCCCGGACAACTATCTCATCAGTCCGTGCTGACTGCAAGGACAGTCCTTCAAGCATTAGGGTTCATGGCATCTTGTATTCTGGTGCTTCCCAATGCCAAACTGCATATGAGGAAGCTACAATGGTATCTCAAAATGTATGGACACAGCACTGCCAGGATTTGGACACTGTCATTCAAATAATACCTTGCCTTCAAAAAGAATTTTTGTGGTGGGCTCAGGAATGTCACCTAAACAAGGGACTCTCTGTGACCCGGCCAGAGGCGAGTCAGATTTTAACGACAGATGCCTCGGACATTGCTTGGGAGCTCATCTAAATGGAAAGTGGATACAAGACAAGTGGCCTGCCAGACTACAGCATCTACATATCAACATGAAGGAGATGTTAGCAGTCCAGTTTGCATTAATGGCTTTCAAGGAGTTACTACTTCCAGGGCAGGTGTTGATTCTAACAGACAACACAACTGTCATGTGGTACATCAACAAACAAGGGGAACACATTCTTATCCTCTATGCAGGCAAGCAATGATTTTATGGGAGACTGCTAAGCTTGCAACTAACTCTTCAGGCAAGGTTTCTGCCGAGCACAGAACTCCTTAGCAGATGTGTTGAGCAGACAAATCATGGATCCCCACGAGTGGAAACTGGATCTTCATGTATTTCAGAAATTGACAGTGTCATGGGGAACTCCAGACATAGATCTGTTCGCTTCTCCACTAAACCACCAGCTGCCAAAGTTTTGCACAAAGGGGTTTCATCACACAGCTTGGAAAGTGGATGCTCTGTCTTTCAGTTGGAAAAACCTTCATGTGTATGCCTTTCCACCTCTGCCTCTTCTTCCAAAGGTACTATTAAAGGTCAGACAAGACAGGCCAAGGATGATTTTGATAGCTCCAGATTGGCCTCGGCAACACTGGTACCCACTACTACGGAGTCTGGTAAAGAAGCCTCCATGGCCTTTACCTCTGATTCCTCATCTGTTATCTCAGAAGGACGGTCATCTGCTCAATGTCAAGCTTCACTCTCTTCATCTAACAGCCTGGCATATTCTGTGTTGAAACACAGCAGGCCTCAACTTCCTCAACAAGTTTTAAATGTGATTATGGAAGCTAGAAGACCTAGTACAAGGAAAGTGTACGAGAAAAATGGAAGAGATTTTTATTTTGGAGTACAGCAAAGAATTTGGAGATTTCTGAGCCTAATTTGAGTGTGGCTCTTCAATATCTTACTGAGTTATTGGACAAGGGTTTGTCCTTCTCTTCCATTAAGATTCATGCTGCAGCAATTTCAGCTCACTATGATTGTGACCCACCATTGTTTTCGCATCCTTTGTTCAAGCAGTTTCTTAGAGGGGCAAAGAATATAAGACCCCCACGTAGAGCTCCTACTCCTGCTTGGGATCTCAATTTTGTGTTGGAAAAACTTACTCTACAACCTTTTGAGCCTGGCTACTGCTGAATTGAAATACTTGTCATGGAAGACTGCTTTTCTGTTGGCTATTACTTCTGCAAGAAGGGTGTCTGAGTTGCAGGCCCTTATGGCAGTAGAGCCCTTTTGATTTTCCATAAGGATAGGGTATCATTACGTACTAATCCTTCCTTTATGCCTAAGGTGGTTTCTAGTGTGGCTTTAAACCAAACTATTCATTTGCCTACTTTTATGCAGACCCCAAAATAAAGGGGAAAAGATTTTGCACACTTTAGATGTACACAGGCAATTGCGTTATTATTTAAGCAGGACTAAGGATTTTAGGCAGTCTCAGCAGTTGTTTGTTTCTTTTGCTTTGAGTTCGCAGGGCAAGCCTGTGTCAAAACAAACTATTTCTAGGTGGATTGGCTTTTGCATTGCATTTTGTTATTCCCATCATGGCAAGGAGATTCCAGCTGGGATTAGGCCTCATTCCACTAGGGCTACTGCCACTTCAACAGCATTTCTAAGGGGTGGCAACTAAGGATATTTTGGAAGCAGCTACTTGGAGTTCAGTGCATACTTTCTCTAAGCATTATCACCTTCCTATCTACTCTAAGTCTAGGGCTGGTTTTGCCACAGCTGTTTTGCAAGGCATGTTGTCAGCTCCTACTTCTTTATGATTTGCCAGCCTCCCTTACCTCTGCTTTGGGATTCTACCCAATAGTAAGGACTGCAGCAATGGGGAACGAAGAACATAGTACAGTTTTGTACCTACCATAAATGTAGATGTTCGAGGATCCCCATTGCTGCAGCCCAATTTACCCTCCCTCCTTCCCCTCTGTGTTTAGGGGTGGTTGTGTAGGTGAGGTTACATGCTGATATTTTTGTATATATTCTTGTATATATTGTACATATTTTTGGTGCAGGTATTTTGGGCCTTGTCTTTTTAGGGTCTTCTGACATCTGGGGCAAGAAAAGACTGAGGATATGACGTCGGTCATGCGCATTAGTACCCTGACGTACTGACGTCAGTCTAATGCGCCCTGACCGACGTCAGCCATATACTCTGGTATTCGGGCCGACTGGACAGCGGACTACCCCAATAGTAAGGACTGCAGCAATGGGGATCCTCGAACATCTACATTTATGGTAGGTACAAAACTGTACTTTTTATGGATTGTGAGATGTGAACATCAAAGTGGAGATTATTGTCCATTTCAATGCCCAGAAGTTTGGTGTGGTTAGAAGGGGAGACGGTGCCGTCCTTAAATGTTATGGTAAAGGAGAGGGTTTTTTTGGATCTATTAGGGTTAAATAATAATGCTATCTAAATTCCTCCTACCATCCTTAGCTTTGGGAATATACCCAAATGTGATGACTGCAGTAGTGAAACACGAAGTACATTAGTACAGTTGTGTACACTTACCATAAATGTAGATGTTCAAGTGTATTCACTGTTGCAATCCTGGTTACCCTCCCTCCAGCCCCCTTACTTCATTTGGCTATACCTGTACTCTCCTTTACTATGCTCAAAAGCTTTTTTGTGTATTTGCTTTTTTGTTGGAGGTGTAACCTTGTAAATTTATAGATTTAATTGCTTCCCATTAGGGGGGCACCTGATATCTGGGGCAGGAAAAACTGATGTAATGGTGTCGGCTGCATGTTTTATACCCCTGATGACCTGACATCACGAAAGAAGGGACAGCAACCGACGCAGGACCCAAAACTTTGTTAATCAGGCTGACTGAGGGCTACTGCAAGCAGATAACCCAAATGTGATGACTGAAACAGTGAATACACTCGAAACATCTACATTTATGGTAATTGTACACAACTGTACTTTATGGGACAGCTGTCAGAAGTCATTCCCCCAGTATATTAGTTGTGTAACTGAGGTGGTATGCAAAGCATATTGCAAAACCTATCCTTGATGAAGGTACTGTGCAAGCTGACTACAGCTGTAATAAGATTGCTTTCTACTACTGTTAGACATTAGACTATTACCTGTGGCTTCGACTTCATTAAGTTATTTTTCACATACTTACTGAAGACTGATAACTGAAGCTGCAGTACTATTGTCAAAGCATGCATCAGCTATATATTTCTGCATTTTCTCTTCTTGGAACCCAGCAGTAGCAGAGGGGCCTAGTTAGGTAGTTCAGGCATTCATACTGCTAAATCTGTTTATGTTGAAATTACTGTAGTAGATGATGTACTCTTGCAATACAGAATCTAATAAGCTTTTTACAGCATTAAATTCTGTTAACAAAAGCTCCAGTGATATAGCCCAGTTGTGTACAATAGGCCCTCTTTAGACATCTGAATAATATCAGAAATTAGAAATAGTATTCCAACCAGAAAAGGCGTGCTATAGTTGCATGCAGATTGCTTGCTGTTCCGATTCTTTTAACTTCTCAGGAAGGTGTCCTTTCCAGCTGTATGGTTCTTGCAAAGCTACGTTTCAAGCACTGAAGATAATCCAGCAGTGAGTCATGGGAAGTCTGTAGCTATTCTCAGGCACTGAATCATGAGAAGTATGTAACTCTTCTCAGTGTTGCTTGCATTTGTCTGAGGTTCTGATGTCATTCTTTTATAGTAGCTGTAATGGGGAAAACTCCATGACAGTATCTGCTGAAATGAAAATGTCCACTAAAACTTCATTGAAAATGAGACGCTGCATGCCAGCTCGACATTCCCTGGTTAACTAAGAGGTATTATCTCTTCAATCTGTACACTTCTTCCTGTGTTAGTACTCATAATGTATAAAGCTGAAATGATAGTACTCCTAGGATCATAGGAGGTTACTAGGCTATTGGCCCTGAGGTCCTTATAAGCCTAGCCAGGAGTTTAGCCTATGTTTAGACAAGTCAGCACCCAAAGCCCCTGTCCAGCAGGGACAACAGGTGGAATCCCAGGTCTGTATTTTCTGTTTCCCAGCCAGTTATCCAAGTTATGCTTAAAAAGGGATAAAATGGTATTCTGCTTGATTTTAAGAGGGAGTCTATTGCACAGATGGAGGGAATCTCTGGGACATAAGTCTGTCCCACCGAGTCCTATTGATATCACAGACCAGGTTGAGGTCGCGCGTATGGGTTGCTCAAGTGGAGCTTGACATACGGGTATGCAACAGTCCCATCAAGGTGGGGTCTGAGATTGCTTTGTATGTCAGACAAAGGTCACCTCTGAGGAGTTTGTATGAAAATGAGTAGAGGGACAGGGCTTTTAGCATGTGTAGGGTAGATGTTTAAGGCCCCTGGATTCTCCTGGTGAGGAACCTCTGTGGTCTGTCCAGCTGCTGCATGTGCTTTGCAAGGTACATGTGGAAGGGGACAATTGTACTCAATAGCTGGCCTTATAATGGAAGAATGCAGGTATGTTATGACCTCTTTGTCCCGGGATGAGATGCCCTTACTTATGAGGTGGTCCATGTAGAAAGCTTTCCGTACAATGGAAGCAACATGGTGGTCAAAACTCGGGTTGCTGTCAACCTGGGTGCTCAAATCCCTCTCTGCTGATTGTGTACTTAGGATGTTATTAATGTGGTAATATGTGGGGGTGTCACTTTCCCCAGAGGGGATGATGATGCATTTTTTGGCGGTCATCTTGAGGCCATATTTCTGGCACCAGTCATTTGTTTGGGTGAGACCCTCTTGGAGGACGTCTCTTCACTTGGGGAATTGATGACTGTGCCCAACTTGCAGTCATCTGCAAACATGGTCAGCTGTAGCCCACTGGTTTTGGCCTACACCTCAGAGAAGTATATCCCAAATAACAGAATCCCCAAGACCGATCCCTGGGGTACGATGCTCATTAGGAGTCTACTGCTTGAGGTGGCTTCCCCTATTTTGATTAGGTGGGTTATATTAGTGAGCCAGTTTGCTACCCATCTGATAACATATAGATTGGTGCCTAGTTGAGAGAGTTTATCTACTATGCCTGAGTGGGGAATAGTGTCAAAGGTTTTGGCCAGGTCAAGGTAGGTGGTGTGCACAGTCTTCCCCTCGTCCATGGCTTTGGTGACTGCCTCAAAAACGTCGACCAGATTTAACAGACATGACCTCCCCTTGACAAAACCAAACTGTTTGGGGGTCGAGTGTTTGGAGGTTGCCAATGTCCCTGTTAATGAAGTCCATGCTAATCCATTCCGTGGCCTTGCAGATCAAGCTAGCTATGCTGATGGATCTGTCATTTCCTGGATCGGTGGATGCTCCACCTTTTGTGTAAAAGGATGACAGTGGCTGTCCGCCACTCGGCTGCGACAAAGCCGGTACTCAGGCTTTGGTTGAATAGGGTGCCTAATGGTGCTGCACGTTCATGTAGGATGCAGCCTTGGATGTTATCTGGTCCCAGGGAGGCTGCATTTTTTGCCTTTGAGGGGGCAGTGATGGTCTGTTCCCTAGAGATAAGGGGTGGGGGGGGGCAGGTACTGGGGATGTCCTTATTTACTGATGGGGAGACAGAGGGGTGAAGTTTTTGATGAAATCTGTTAGCCAGTAGATTGACTATATCTACAGCATTTGTGTATGTGGTGTCCTTGACCACCAGTTCTGAACAGATCTGTTTGCTTCCTTTGAGATTGCGGACATATGTGAAGAAGGCCTTATGCTTGCCTCTAGTAGATGTGGCCAATATGGACTCGAAGATGGCTTTTAATTTGCTTGTTTGGGCTAACGAGAGATTGTTTCCAGTTGGGCACCTGCTCTTTTTAGTCCTGGACAGCAATTTTTTTCCTTTTGTTATATAGTTTATTTATTGCAGATGTCCACCAAGACAGATTTACTGTTCCTTGTGGAGGATGATTTTGTCTTGTCTGGTATTCCTAATTACGTGCATCTGTATAAATGCTCATATAGTACTTTGGTGTAGATTTGGAGGTTGGAGCCAGGTCTTAGAGTGGGGAAGGGGGCTGTGAAGCTGTTTATAACATCCTTTAGGAGGTTGTAATCAGCTTAGGAGAAGTTTTTTTGTTTGACCCTAGCTAGAGGGGGGGGGGTCAGGGGAGATGGTGACTTTGAAAGTGACCGCTTTATGGTCTGATCTTACCTGGAAGGATGATACTGTAGGGGTGCTGCAGTGGTTACTCATGTTGGTCAAGACCAAGTCCAAGATGTTATCACCTCTTGTGGGAGTATCGACTAGCTTGTTCCAAGGCATTTGCATTGATAAAATCGGGGAATCTCTGGGCATGAGTAGTTTTCCACTCTATGGTTGGGAAATTAGTTGCCCAGGATTGGGGTAAAAGTTTGAACCTTGATAGATTTGAAGAGGTCCAGATGGGTGAAGTGGGCATCTTGAGTCAAATTTGGGGGCCTGTAACTGGCTATAATTTGAATAAGGGTCTTGTCAATGGTTAACTGTATTTGGACTGTCTCCTGTGTGTCATACTGTTTGACCAGCCTGGAGGTGTGTCTCTCTTTAATATATATTGAAACTCCACCTCCTTTGGCTTTGCTCCCCACAGTTTGGGATCTGAATATATGATAGTATGAGTAACCAGGTAAGTGTGGCGTGCTCTCCGCGGCTTTGAACCAGGTTTCTGTGACTGCACAATTATCAGCATCTTCCAGGGTTAAGAATGCTTGCAATGAGTGTAGTTTCATGTTTAGACTCTTAGCATTTAACAGAGTGACCTTTAATTTGTGTTTTGTTGAAATTTTTATGTTGGTAGTGTCGACCTCTTGACTCTTCTTAAAAACGGCACTATGGGGGAGGCAAGGGCCTTTGCCAGAAGCCTGAAGCCCAAGTGAGACAGAGCAAGCCATCTGTAGCAAAGCATTGTGGTCTGTCAGTCATATCTTTCCAGGCTGTCCGGTACTGGATCCCCCTGGAATGATACCAGAAACTAAGTCAATTGTTAAAAAGTCAGTCATTTTCTGTTTGTATTGAGGCATCATTCTGGGTGATGTTAGAATGCTTCTTAAGGCTAGGGACATACCTGCCTGGAACACACATTCAATAAGCTGAATCATGTCTCTCTTCATATAGTCCAGGGAGGTACGTCTCGTGTTGTTCACGCCAACATGGACTATGACAGAGTCATAACAGTACCTGGTGTTGAGAGACTTGAGTGCGTGTGTGATATAGCAGATTCTGGCATTTGACAAACAACCTTGACTTTCTCCTTGTCCAGCCTGGTGAGAGGCACATCTGTGTGCCTCACAGTGGAGTCTCCTATGACTAATATGTTGGGTTTATGGTTAGGTCTTAGTGTTTGCGAGACACTGGTGTGTGGACTATGCATGGTATGTGGTGTGGAGGGTTGTGGAGTTCTCATGTGATTTTGCCTCTGAGGTCTCCTTTGTTTGGGTTTGTTTTTGTTGAGAACCTCTGCATATGTGGGTGTGTGTTGTGTAGTTGTGGGTGGTGTTTAAGGTATAGTGATTGTGTTGCCATCCTGCTCCGTGTCAGATAATAGTGGCTTGTGAGGGAGATAGCATAGACTCTAGTTTCTTAATGTAATCTCATCTGTCACAAATTGTGATTCTTGGTGGTAGTAGTAAATGGCTGTCAGTGTACATGAGTCAGTTGCTACACTGTCTCAGGATGCCCATATCAGCCAGGCTGGCAGGCGAAACTTTAGGAAATTGTCCATCCATATTTGTCAGAATCTGAGGGAGAGAGGCCAGAGAGAACTAAGAGGTAGGCCTAAATTCCCAGTGCTTAAACCAAAACTAAGAGGTTTAGAATAACACAATTTAAGCAGACTAAAAACAAGCAGTAATAAATGCAGCAGAGAAGATGCAATTGAACACTTTAGAGAACAAGTAGCTGAAAAAATAAGATGAAGTAATAGGAGGAGGAAACACAAATATTGTAAACGCAGCTGAATAAAGTTTTGACTCGTAATGTATTAAGCTGAAATGGGATAGTACTCATAATGTATGAAGCTGAAAAAGTCACTAACAAATGTGTAGCTAACTTGACATTTTTTTTTTTTTCTAGATTGCAAACCATACAGGGTACATTAAAGTTGACTGGAAGAGAGTGGAGAGCGATGTAAACAAAGCAAAAAAACAGTTGAAAATTAATACCAAGACATCACCTGAAGTACGAACACGAGTCGATGAGGTAAAGTACAAGTTGGTACTCTGAAAAGGGGTTACGGTGCTGAACTGTGAAAGTGTTTAGTATAAGTTTGTATAACGAGAGTGAAGCAGTATACTGATCAGAAAGATGAAGTCAAAATGTCAGCTCCTGAACTGCTAAGCAGAAAACTGATTCATAAACTTTTAAGACATGCTGTTTATGGTTGAGTTTTTCATCATCACAGAGATTAATATTACATTTTTGTAGTTGTCTGATATTAATAAATTAGCAGTAGATCTACCCACTCTCAGCCGTTTCCTTTTGCGCAGATAGTATCTTCCTCGGTTCACTTGTCACACTCAAACTCCAAAGGTACGGTTTTACCCTACTCTGGAACTGGCTGATAGACCATACACTCATAACCAACTGAAACAAGTCCTCCTTATTTATCTTTAATACACAGACAAGAAAACTCCTTCATAGTTATCGACTCTTGAAAGTAAAAGATCCACAAAATAATGCCTGCAGTTCTACAGCAAATATAGGTAGGAATATTCTCTAATCAGCAGCTAACCACCGTCTCCTGTAGATAATATAGAAGACAAGAAAACCTACAATAATTAAAATGCAGGTTCACCCATATACTGACATTTGAAGGCAGACATGTGCCATAGGATTAAATACCTAGTTTTCCAGAACTAGAATGCTACCTAACCCTTATCGCTTTGTTTATTTATTTGCACAATATAGAAATTCTGGTGACTGCAAGAAACAAAATATATGGTTTCAT